>NC_051388.1:6897844-6907844 GCF_015228065.2 Penaeus monodon
AACGACTGTTTGTCTTCAATTTACCCATATTGAGTGTATGTGTATTTGATGTTCAGAGGCACATAACATTATACACCATTATAACAAAATCTGTATCAAGGAACCAAGGTCGATTTGCAATTAATGAAAATATAAATCTTATCTGAGATTGCGTGAAAAAGATCTGAAAATATCGTGCTCTGGTTGGCTGGCTGAGTTATGAAAATGTATCAAGGTAGAGACATACAAACTTATACAAACTATCGTCATTATAAAGGGCAAACATGCATTAGAGTTTATCAAAGGCATGGATTTCGGAAATGCTGCAAAAAGGCCTTATATGGATATGTATTTATATGAATATATGTATACACACACGCACACACACCACACACACACACACACACCACACACACACACACACACACACACACACCACACACACACACACACACACACACGTATAAAACACTATATATATATATATATATATATATATATATATATATATATTAATATATATATTTATATTTATATATTTATATATATATATATATATATATATATATATATATATTATATATATTGACATAGTACCAGCTGCTTTGAACAATTTCCTTTGGCAAGAATCGGTAATGGATAAATTAAAAAAAAAAACTTTTTTTCTTCAATGATTCCATTCTTGGTTGGTCCTTGGTAGACAGTAGAAGAGTATGACCTCCATACTTTAGCAAAGTAGTATTGATCTGTTTATGTGGTCGAAAATATCGGTTAGATTTGTATTAATTTACTTTAGCCATTTATAATTAATCTGAAGACTTTCATTGAAACGGTTTGGGAAAGAAAACGTTATAATTAACATTATTATGTATTTATCACTATTTTCTCTGTTTTCGTCCCACGAAGCTAGCGACAATGATGTCTCACTCAAAAATTAAAACATAACTTCTAAACCCAATTTAACAAGTTAATGATTGAGGTTAAATAACGTGTGTTTGTGTGTGCGAGAGATTATATATATGTATATCTAATTGTATACTGTATATGTATATAATATATAATATATATATATAGATATATATATTATATATATATATATATATATATTGTGTGTGTGTGTTGTGTGTGTGTGTGTGTGTGTGTGTGTGTGTGTGTGTGTGTGTGTGTGGTGTGTGTGTGTGTGTGTGTGTACACACACACACACACACATATGTATATATGTATATGTATATATATGACAATTATCATTTCTATGTTTGGCCTCTGTAAGTTACAGAAAGTATGCCTTTAGTTTTGTTCCTAATGTGTGGTTCTGCCTCGGTAAAGACCATCACCATGGTGTTCTCAAGGGAAGATTCTTTGTAGATATCTATTAATGCTTGGGCTGGATCTTATCAGCCATTTTCTTCACTTCTTGCCAGGCTCTAACGATATCTTCGTGTTCCGTAAATCTGGAGCACACTACGAACCTATATAAAGAAAAGTCAGAATTAGTTATGTGTACTGCATGTCGGTGCTATCGTGTTAGTATAGTGTCTCTATAACGACTAAATATAGGTATGTTTGATTGATCTGAGTCGTCATTCCCGACGGTTGCAGGTTATGCAACAGATGCATTCCCCCTACCTCGCTCATTCTCATGCATACTGGGTATGTTGAGTGTCTCTAACACAATACAACCCATCATAAGATTCTAGGATATTATATTCCAAAATACTGTGTACCACTAGAAATATACAGTAAAACAGCTAGCTCTTAACCATGACCATTTCTATTGCATCACAAGATTGGATTGAGCTTAGCGGCGTGTCTCGCCTCCGATCACAAAATGCCACCGGAAAAGATGGCACTGATAATGGAGGCGTTACGGTTGAGTGATCACTCCCATAACTAATGAGCCTTATATAATCAATGTCCGCCCCCCTGCCCCTACAGCACGGCCAAATACAGGACAGTCACAGGTCACTGCAGGAAGGTAAAATAGATCATATCCATATGTGACTTAGGTCAATGATATTAATCTAGGGGGTAAAACGATCATGGGTACTGATTCGATAATTATCTATCCCCCTTCGTGACTGAAGATGAGGTTTATGTTACTTCGTCAAAGCATCTCAATAATAAGAATACAGTTCAGTGAATAGGATTATAAAATTCGTTGTACTCAAAATACCATTATTATTATATTCAATATACACAAGCACATGCACATAGCCATACTCACAAGTGCAGCAAATCATATTATAGCGAGTCCCAGAACGGTATACCTATTGCTTGCAGTAGACGGTTTTTACCTAGCATATTTTGCGTTTTATCCAAAACATGGTGCAGGCAATGTAGGAAGGGAAAGATGCTCAATGCACGACCAAATTTCTTTATCAATCATAAGATGTTTCCTATTAATCGTGATGTCAACTAATATTGGCGAATTGCAATACACATACAAGCATACGAGGTCATACAAGCTCAATGATTGCGAGAGAGATATATTCCCATGCAACACCAGTAATCATAGTCTCTACATTCTACCTTATCTTCTTGAGTGATGACGACTGTGATGGCACGCTCTTATCTTGAACAGCAACGAAGCACACATTGATTCCTCCCCCAAAGATTGAACCCAAACAAATACAAAAAACATATGCATTTGGCAACTTATAACATGTTATAAGATAATTTTGTCTTACTTGCTGACAGTTAAAGTAAACTGATAGACTTAACGACTGCTTGCAGAGTTACACAACATCACATGACCTTTGCTCCAACTATAATCACTATAATTAACTCTGATGTTAATATAGCAATTTTGCCAGCTGGCCACCAATATTCTGCATAACTGTCCATAATAGACCCATTTATCCCAACAGTAATGGTTAACACACCTATTTAGACCATTAAAATGTATTCCTGATACTATATACCAAAGATATTTGACCGAAGGCAGATATCGTTTAAGCCGGCAACAAAATGATAAAGGCATCTGATATTGATTCATGACTGGCATTATTAAATAAGAATGGTAATAATAATACCACTCCTTATTTCTATATTATTGCGCACAGCGGCAAAATAAGCTCACTGACTAAGCTTGGGAAAGTCATCTTTTTGATAGCTTGAACAATTGGATCGAATTGTTAATCGCTTCACTCCTTTTCGTTATCTACACACTCAGGTTCCTATATCCCTATTTCATATCATCAATCAAACCTCATCCAAATCAAGTAATGCAGGCTTAACAAGCTTCAAGTAAATAAAATTAATCTTTTGCCTATATTACCGAGAAAAGACAATAGCTTCTTCAGTAATGAGCCTCCCTACGAAAAGTTCAGTTTGCGATTTGATAAAAAATTGTCATAATTCTTCAGCTGTTGGAGGAACGACAGGTGCTCTTACATGCATGGTGGATTACCGAAAAAATATATACCTTCACTTTACATAAGCAAACAAACCAAGGGGACGTTCCTATGTCAAATAAGTAAAGATATTCATGCATAGTCTTTGTATACGCATACCGTATACAAAATTTACTGCGATCTTGCAGTTTAAACGTAACGGAATGCCCCTCCCCCCACCTTCGAAAACAGATACTCATTCCGGTCTGTACAAGAGCCTTTATAGAGCATGCGTGTTTATCCCTTTGTACTTTGTACCTAGGAAAATGAACGTATGTAAGATATCAACCTGTTGCCAGCAAATCAACACGGAACAATATCTAATATATACTAAACAACATCTACCCTAACATCATCCCCCCCCATCCCTTGCCCGTTGTTGTCGTGGGGGGACTTAGGAGGCGGAGACTGGGACCCAATGATGGGGAACTCCCAACCTTGGGACTCAGCCTCGACTCAACTAATTTTGCATGGTCTTTTTTTCCTTCCACTTTCGTTTCTGTCCCTTCACCAACCCTTCTGCTATCCACCTCCTAGTGTGAAGCCGTGCTGAAAGGATGAAAGGCTGACTTTGTGCCAGTCCTGAACGGCCTGAGGGAGCCTGGCACGGTATTCCCCTGATTTAGTTATCTAGCCCTTCCCCTCAAGGGGACCCTGAGGTTGGACTGTTTTTATCCCCAACATAACTCGCTTACCATGGCCAGTAATGAAACTTGTCCCCCCTATTAGGGCAATGAGGCTTGCCCCTTTATCAAATACCCCAACGATGTAAACCCACCCGATTCCTGACACCAGGCTCTCCTTTGACCACGGCTCCGAACACTGCAATAACTACCCCCTCATCAATGTCTACTAGTACAGTAGCCAACAATCAACCCTTAAGGGACATTTCCACTCTCCAGCAGCTCAACTTCAACACCTCTATCCCCACAACCTCCAACATCAACCACCCCATCCCCCTTATTAATACCTTACAGCTTATTGCCCACCTCCAATAACACTACCTCCTTACACTACTCATCTTCGTCACGCCCCGCCCTTCTACTACCCCTATCTCTACAACAATCTGAATACTCTCTTTAGCGCAGCCAAATGGGACCGATTTTTCAGTGATCCCTCCCACACTCCCTACTTGACAACACCCTTCTCTTCCAACAATGTCTCTAAAAACAAGTAGGTAAAGTCTCTTTCCGTAGCCGACCCGACCACTCCCGTCTTGTCACAGTAACATCCGAAAACCAAGCTATAGCATTAACAAAACTAACTGACCTATATGGTAACCCCATCCTTGCAGAACCCCATCCACCCTCAATACTTGCACCGAACAGTTTCCAATCTCCCAGCAAATTGCCCAGTCTATGACAAAGATTGGTCAGTATTGTGGAGAAGACCTACTGCCTGTCTCATAGACTATGATGCAACATCAGTACAATTCTACTCCATTCCCCCCAGAGGTCATCGAAAGAACCCACTAACATAGCCAAAATTACCTTCCGTAGACATGACCTTCCCTTTAACGTCTACATAGGAGGAGAATCCCTCCCTGTTCGGCCATACCAACCTCCTCCACGTCAGTGCCAAAATTGTTGGCGTCTAGGACACCTAGCCAAACAGCCCACTATGTGCCCAACCTGGCCATACCCGATCTAACTGCTCTGCACAATCACGCACATGTGCCAACTGTGGCGGCCCCATAATGTATTTTATAGGGGCTGTCCCACCTACAAGTTTGAGTCTGAGGTAGCAACTCTCAGATTCAAACTTGGACTCACACTACGTGAAGCCAGACAGGAGCACGTCGACGTGGTTTCTTCTCTTACTCCTTACTCCCAGTAATACTGCTCATTCTACCAATTCTCCTAAACCCCACCCCCCTACATCTAACTCCCCCTCTTCTACCTCCTACCTTCCCCAGTCAAACTCTTTTGCCATCCTAAATCCAGACACTCCAATCTCTACTACAGATACTCCAATCACCACTACAACCCCAACACCTTCCCCTCTCCTCCCGCGCACCCCTCTTCCCCTACCACACAAACACCTCCACCTTCCTTTGCCCCTACGCTTGAGACACCAATCCTCTCTTCCCCCCCTCACAAGAAATCCTTTATCCCCCAAAACTCCCCAACCAACTCCTCAGAAGAAACTATTGAAAATATTCAAGATTACTTAATGAAAACTGACACTCAACCTCCAAATCTTACAACTCCTGCTCCTTTCACACTCCAAGTAACTGCTGATATCCATCCTCCTCCTAACGATATCCCCCCTACACCCTATCCTCCTAACCATCCCAACACAGCCCATCCCCCCGACCCAACCGAGCCCACATTAACCCTCCCACCATCCCCTCTATCCCTTCTATTCCCTCCTAGATACACACGTGAATCCCTTATGTAACCCTCCCACCATCCCCTCTATCCCTTCCACTCCCTCCTTGATGCACACGTGAATCCTTTATGTCACAAGTATCCCCTTCCACAGACCCTCTGTCTCCTAATACCCCTCCTAGTAGAACACCAACTCCCACACCTCTCCATCTCAGACCTCTGGTCCTTATCTCACCCTCTAGCTGCTTCCCTCTCAAAATCTCCAAACGTACTACAATCTATATCACTAAAGTATAACTATCCTTCATTGGAAAATTCACGGTTTCCGCTCCACTGACCTGACCTTGTCATTCCTTTCCTCTTATAACCCATCTATTGTATGCCTTCAAGAGACCTTTCTTACACATCCTCCAATTATCATTTTGTCGCTTCCCCACATTCCCTTTATGTCTCGTCCATACTTACCTCTACTTTCCCCCACCTATCCTCCCAACCTATCAGACATCCTTACAGAATCCCACACTTTCTGTTTCAACAACCTATTCTCTTTCCTCAAACGCATACATATCCTCCATCTAATCTAACTCCTTACCACACCCGACTCTAACCCTTTCACTCACCAATTCCTTTGCCCAGCTTAGACAACTAATCACTAACTCAACCACCCTTCCCTAACATTAACTATAGTGCTACATGACCTTAGATGTCTAGCACATTTATCTTGCTTTTAACCATTAACCATTAACCTACCATCATTTCTTGGTAGTCTCCTGCTTACATATGAAAAAAAAGAAAAAAAAGTCAAACATGATTTGGAGACCATTCTTATTACACACACTAATTATTTGAATAGCAAAATCATCATTATTTGCTGTAACAATTTTGGGGATACCAACAAATATAGTGCACCTCATAAATCCATAGAGATCCAACATTAGCGATGATACAACATTATCAAACACATGGGATGAGACTGAGAGCTTGTAAAGGCACGATATAGGTTAACTTAAGTTACTTTGTACTTCAACATGAAAGAAAATCTTGTGAACATTCATCTCTTTAGCTGATTCAACAAAGTAGTGAGACATTCATCTACGATTCTCGGACGTTTCTTTAACCATTAATTTGTTAATTCTCAACATTATGTCTATCTGTACTATACAGACAGAAAATACGTAAAAAATTACGGGTCTCTTATTTCATACTGATAGCTCCATCGATCGGTCATAATTGTTTTTGAGGTTGATGACAGACCCCTCTAGACCTGAAATAAACATAAAGAGCATAATCTTTTCCCAATACACTTGATGTAATCAGTCTTTCAACAGTCATATCTTACTTGACTTATGTTGGAGAATACTTCCCTTTTTTATCACAAGAAGATATAATCTGGGAGATGATTTTCACAAGACGGGCTTGCACGAGCGGATGATAATGCAGCAAGGGGTGTTCCTATTACTTCCGTTCCTCTTCCTCCTTATAAGACAACTGTCTGTATCTTCCTCCATAGTCGAGGTTATGATCAGTCACCCACTGTTTTTCTCCCAGTTCAGGCTAGTTTCGCCCAGGCCATACATATATGTAGCCTGGCCTGTGACAGCTATTTAGAGCTGTCTCAAATGATTCCAGCCACCACGATGTAAGCAGAGGCATGATCATCTTACTAGCCCGGCGGTGGTCCCTCGCCACATGCTTACAACAGCTGTCAGCATGATCAGTGGTGTCGATAATTTACCATGCGAAGTGGTAGCCTAGACATATACATAAACATATATACCAGCGCCATTTCCAATGATGAATATCGAACATCAAGTATTATCAGTCATGCGTCTAACATCTTGCTATGCAAGAATTCTTAGTTGGAGATCAGTGTGGGTTCAAGTAAAGTGTAGATACTATAGAAGCATTGGTTGTATTCGTGTATTTCAGAAAAAATGTGGACTGTATTTGTTTAATTTTCAGCCGAGTGTAAATTTAGAATTATTTAGAAATTGCCCATGAGGCAAAATGCGGTAGTCAGAGTAGATGGAGAAGAAACAAGAATTTGTTATTGGTAGAGGTGTGAGACAAGGATGCACTCATCCATATTGTTCTACATGTATACTAAAGCGATGATGCAAGCATTTTTTGGCATCTTTTGTTTGTTAAGTCAATCATATTTGCAGAAGGCAAGACAATTGTTTGTTCGTCCGCAGAAGGCCTAAACATTAATTTCGCCTGTATCTCTAGATTTGAAAACTGTTGTAACAATGTCATGTGGTAAGTCAATGGTGACGAGAGATTTGATAATAACAGATAGCCCCCGTTCCAGGTAGAGTTTTTGGTCAAGGGAAAGCACTGTTGTCCGCTCCCCAAGCACTTGTTTTGTGCAGGTATTTTATTAAAAGTTGAAGCAACCGTTTGTTCAAATAAGAGTTTTTGAGTTTTAGCAAAGAAGTCTTCCGTGTTAATTTTGGAATTCTGTCATTTCCTGTTTTAGCAGAGTCTCTTCATGATCAGCAACATGACATGGGATGACGTCTGTATAGAGCAGGATGTTTACTTCTATTTTAACATCTATTACTAGTGGGTTTTTATTAGTTTCTTGAACAATCTGATTTTTAAAAATTTATTCTTAGTTAATTTAAGATGAAGACAGGTTTCTTTGTAATTGACATTTCTCTAAAAAAAATCCAAAATAATCAGAATACCTGAGGGTGTCTGTAGACTGCCTGCAGTGAATGAAGTAAACTGCTTTGTACAGTTACCCAGATATCTTCCTGAATTACATCTGATACATACTATATGTAGATTTCTGTTCTCAGAATGTGCAAGGAGAGATTGTGTGTGATAATTTTCTATTTTGCTGCAGTGTGCCTAGTCTAACATGTATGTTAAAGCAGTGGAGTATACCAGGAGTTTCGCTCACCTGAGAAAGTACGTGTCCTTGGCCTTGGAAGGAACCATGTGGATGACGCCGCCTGCGTTGACACTTTTCAGGAGACTATCATTCACGTCATTGTTTTCGTTCTGATGGTGACAGGGTTTCAAATTATTCAGAAGCAACGCTGATCATGAAAGACTGTTAATCACGATAACAGCAAATATTCGAATATATTATTGAAACTGATATGGAATTACCTTGAGGCGAAAGCACACCAGTCCAAGAGTAACAGGGAAGAAGATTTCGAAGCGAGAGTCCTCGCGAAACCAGTGCTTCGAACTCATGAGCCAATGCTATCTGAAGAATAATACCATATGAATACTGTATACTTGCACCACGCACACGCGCGCGCACACACACAGACACACACACACACACACACACACACACACAACACACACACACACACACACGCACACACCACACAAACACACCACACCCCACACACCACACACACACCACCCCACACACACACACACACACACACCACACACACACACTCGCGCCGTGCACACACACACCGGCGCGTGCACACCACACGCGCACACACAACCCACACACACACACACACCACACACACACACACACACAACACACACACACACCCACCACATTATAAACAATACAGAGCAAGACCGTGGTATAATTTCACACCTCTGTCCGAGGCACGGTCACGCCACACGGGTCCAAGCTCCCCCACCTTGTCCTCGACCCGGGGGACGGGGGGTGTCTTTGGGGGTCCCTTTTCCCTCAACAAAAACCAGCTGCAACCCCCCCTTTCTTTGACCCCCCCCAAACGCTCTGCGTGCTTTCATACTCTGATGGCGGATGATTAAAAACCCTCACAACGCAAAACTAATTCGCCTACTAAACCCCTCCTTACCGACGTGTTGCAGATCCCGCTATCTGTGCCAAATTTCCCCTGTAAAGGGCCTCCTCGCCCCCTTCGGGCCCACATCGCTCCCAAAGTTTCTCAACGAACACACACTACAAACCTTATTTAAACTTCTCGCTGTCTAAACTTTTTTTCCTACAAAAAAAAAAAAATGGCACACCGGATCAAACCCCTTTCCCCCAAAAACTCTTTCCCCCTGTCAACCCTCCTGTGATTAAATTTTTTTTGTTTATTAGTATTTTTCTTTCTTTAATTTTTGTCCCTCACATTACCATTTTTAGTATATTCATTTCTTTGAACAATGCTTTTTTTTCGAGTTTTTTTTTATTTTTTTTATTTTTTTTTTGTTTTTCATTATTTTTCATGTTTATTTCGAGCGATGAAAAAATACGCCCAAAGCCCGGATGGTACACTTACCCTCTGCCCCCAGCAGTCCCTTCCTCCTTGGCGGACATTCTGTTGGCTTTCATTTTTGACATTT
>NC_051388.1:6912844-6922844 GCF_015228065.2 Penaeus monodon
GAAAAAACCAAAAAACCCTTTTTGGGGGCCCGGGGGGGACAATAAGTCTCCTCACAGGGCCCCCCCCTCATTCTTTCGGCCCTAAGCCCCATCCGCCCCTTTGGGGGGGTAAATTTTAGGCTTACCCTCGACAGAATGACTTTCAAAGAGGAGAACAGAGAGAGATGGGAAAAGAGAGATAGAGAGATAAAGATAGAGAGAAAGAGTAAAGAGGGATAAAAAGGGAGAGAAGAGAGAAAAAAGAGAGAAGAAAAGAAAAAGAGAGATAAAGAAATAAAGATAGAAAGAGAGATAAAGATAGAAGAGAGATAAAAAGATAAAGATAAAGGAGAAAAAAGAGAGAAAGAGAGAGGGAGAGATAAAGAGGATTTAAAAATAGAGAGAGAGATAAAAAAAGATAAAGATAATAGATATTAATAGAAAAGACAGATAGATAGTAGTAAATAGATAGTTATAGATAGATAGATAGATAGATAGAAGAGGAGGGAAAAAGAGAGAGAGAGAAGAGAGGGGGAAAAGAGAGGGGAGGAAGAGAGAGGGAGAGTGAGAGAGAGAGAGGGAGATAAAGAGAGAGGGAGAGAGAGATAAAAAAATATATAATATATATTTATATATATTATTTATTAATAATATAGAGAGAGAAGAGAAAAGAGAGAGAGAGAAGAGAGAGAGAGAGAGAAGAGAAAAGAAAGAGAGAAAAAGGGGGAAAAGAGAGAGAGGGGAGAGAAAAACGGGGAGAAAATAAAAAGAGATAAAGAGAGAGAGAAAGATAAAAAGAGTGAGTGGAGAGAAAGAGGTGTGTGTGCAAGATAGAGGGAGAGAGAGATTTTGTGCGGGGGCGTTTGTTTTGTGTATGATAATTTTGTATTATATGTGTGTGTTTAGTGTATGGTTTTTTGTGTGTGTGTGTGTGTGTGTGTGTGTGTGTGGGGTGTGTGTGTGGTGTGTGTGTGTGTTTTGTGTGTGTTTGTGTGTGTTTGTGTGGTGTGTTTTGTTTTGTAATAAGTAAAAACAAAAAAAAAACGTCCGGCTAAGTTAAAATTTTTTTCTTAAAAAGACAAAATGGAAAAAAGATTTTGGGCAAGGAAGCTGTCCCGGGTTTCTCTTTGGTCAAGAGCTGTACCAAATTTTGTTTGTCAAGGGGAATTGGGCAAAAAATTTGTAAAAAAAAACCGAACTTCAAAAAAATACCAAAAAGGGGGAGGTTTTGGGCAAACTCAGGTCACTTACAATTATTAATAAAAGTGTTTTTTGATTTTCTCTGAAAGTTTTGTCCTTAAAGGGGAAATTTTCTGTCTTTGCAAATATGTGACTAAAGGGTTTCAGTATTGTTTTGGGTTTTTGGATTAAAAAGAATGCAAAACCCTGAAAAAATGATTTTTGACCGGAGTCCCTTTCCCGAAAAAAATAAAAATGATACTAACCCATGGGAGGGGCAGTCGAAGTTCAAAGTAACCATTTAGGGGGGTTGAAATTGAAGCTCTCGACCAAAATCTACTCCGTCCATCAGGTAGCGGGATTCCCCACACACCAGCGGGTGCCCCCAGGGGTTTAGGGATATTGGTTTATGAAGGAGGCTCTTCCCAAGGGGGCGACAAAACTGGAGGAGCATAAAAATAAATGCTGTATATAAGCATGAATACTACAACACACACACACACCAAAACACCCCCACACACACATACACACACACACACCACACCACACACACACACACACACACCACAACCAAACACACACACCAAAACAAAATATATTTTAAAATATATATATATATTTTTATATATAAAATATACAAAACATATATGTTATTATATGTATATATTGTGTTTTCTTTTGGAAAATATAAATACACATATACAAAAAGATGTATATATATAACATAAAATACACACACACACCACACCACACACAAAAAAAACACACACAAATAATAAAATATTTTAAAAATATATTATAATTAAAAAATAAGAATTTTAAAATTTTATATATAATAAAGGACATAACACACACACACAACACACACCAAAACACACCCCACACCACACCACACAAACACAAAACCCCCACCAACCCACACACACCACACAAACACACACCCCCCCTATATTAAAAGGTATAAAATTTTTAAAATTTATAAATATATAATACATTTATAAAAATGCCCCACACACACACACACACACACCCCCACCACCCACCCCACACACACACACACACACACACACACCCACAAAACAAAAATTATATTTTAAAAAAATTAATATAATAAATAATATTATATAAATGTACACACACACACACACCACACACAACAAAACACACACACACACACCACACACACACACACCATAAACTAGTTTTATAATTTTAAATATTAATTATATATATTTTAATAAATGTAAAACACACCACACACCAAAATAT
This sequence comes from Penaeus monodon, assembly GCF_015228065.2. Taxonomy (NCBI): domain Eukaryota; kingdom Metazoa; phylum Arthropoda; class Malacostraca; order Decapoda; family Penaeidae; genus Penaeus; species Penaeus monodon. Next base: position 6,915,272 of record NC_051388.1, read on the forward strand.
AAAAATATATATATAATAAAATATAATATTTTTAAATATAAAATAAAATAAATGTACACACACACACACACCCCCACACACACACACACAAACACACACACCACCCCCACACACACACCACACACGCACCACCCACACAAAACACACAAACCACCAACCAACACACACACACACACACACACCAAAACACCCACAAACAAAACAACACACCCCACAAAACACACACAACCCCATATATATATATAAAATATATTTAATTTTAAAATATATATATTATTTTATTATTTATAGAGAGAGAGAGAGAGGAGAAGAGGAGGGGAGAGAGAGAGAGAAATTTATATTTATATATTAAAACCACACACACACACATGCACAGACACACCCCACACACACACAAACACAAACACACACACACAACATATATATATATAATATTATATATATATATATAAATATTTTATATATATTATATAATATTTTTTACACCACACACCACACACACCATATTAACACCACACACACACACACACACACACAAAACAACACATATTACACACACACACACACATATGTACACACCCATGCACACACACCCCCACACACCAAAACACCCCATATGTAAAACACACACACAACACACAAAACACACACATATGTACACAAACACCAAAACCCACACCCCCAAAAAATATTACACACACACACACACCCCAACAAATATTTTGTGGTGTGTTTTGTGTGTGGGGTGTACATATATATAATATAAATTTTTATATATATTAAAATAAAATTATTATATATATATAATATTTTTCCCTATTCATTTCACTACAAACACACACACACCACACACACACACACACACCCACACATTGTGTGGGTGGGAAAGGGCCCCAAAAAAGGGGGTTCCCATCGAGAATCTGCTCTTAGAAGATGGATGTTGATTTCCCCAAATTTTTCCAGGTTTCCAAAAAGTGAAGGTGACTAAGACCCTTTCTGAAAGACAGATTTTCCTTTGGGTCAAAAAAGTTCAACTCTTTTAAAGACCGAGATAAGGAGCAAAGCAATACCCCACCCTAATATGTGAACACACAAAAACGCACACACACATTTTTTCAAAACATAACCCTTATATTTAAGGGTAGGAAAAAAGGGCCATGTAGTAAAACAAAACAAAAAAAGTCGCTACCCCCAAAAAAAATCATCGTAAGGGAAAAAAAGGGAAAAATACAAATTTCAAGAGGTTTTTTATAAAAACCTTAAAGATTATTTGATGGTATAAACTGAGAACCCTTGGGTATAGAAAAAAAAAAAATTTTCATGAAAACTATAAAAAAAGGGGTAGAAAAAAAAGTACAAAACCCGGGAAAACAAGAAAAGGGCCAAAAGTGGTTCAGTGATTTAAAAGCAAGAAAAAGAAGGGGAAACCAAGCACTCCCTTTTGGGAAAAAGTTTAGAAGAATAGACCTCAGGGTAAAAAAAAACGTGTGAAAGTATAAAGTTTGGAAGAAATGAGTATACCCAATCATGAGGGAAAACGACTTGAAAAAGGGGTGTAATCAAAAATGTCAGACATCCAAAACTCTTCTTAACTACATAAAAAAAAAAAGGGGAATAATTGCGCCATAAAAACAACCCCAAAAAAGTTTACACAATTTGGGGGAAATTGTTTTGAAAACCTTAATGAGAAATTTCATTGTTTTTTCAGGAAACCCGACTATGAAATGGCTAGTAACCATAAAAACGTAAATTGAATAACGAAATTATAAAACTAAAAAGAAAGGAATAAAAAAAATCTACTGAGAGGGTTTAAAAATGACCTTTTGAAAAAGGGAATTTAAAGAGATTTCTAACTGGGTTTTTTTGGGGAAAGTGCCGGGGGTATGTTTCTCCCCTTTTTGGTTTTTAAAAAGGAAAAAACCCAAAAATTTGGGAAAAACGCTAACTTTCACCTTTATATAAGAGCCCGGGGAAAAACAAAACCTTTGATTTTAGATCAGTTTCCCTTATTGTTGTAGTATATAAGTTTTTATAAAGGGAAAGATTAGGGGAAAAGTGGGTTGAAGTTGAAAAAACACGGTATGATATCAATAAGCTTTTTTCTTAAAGGAAGGAAGGTCATGTTCAGCAAAACTCCGTTTTATGACAATTTTTGAAAAAATTAGAAGAAAAAAGACGGGTGGGTGGGTTGTGCATACTTAGACTTTTTAAAAAGGGATTTTATAAGTTTTTCCCCTAGATGAAATATTTAAGGGAAAAAGAACTTTTCGGTGGAGTGAAAAGGGAAAAAATCCTCGAATGGATTTAAAAAAATCCTTCTGAAAGGCAGATGAGAACCGTAATTAAAAAAAAGCAAATCCATGGCGACGGGTTTCCTGAAGGATCGGGGGTTTGGGGCCGATTGAAGGTTTTTTCCCTTTTTTTCAATGTTTTTTGGGAAAAAAAAAAAGATAATTTTAAGTATAGCAGGGCAGGGCCATCAGAGGGAAAAACTCCTCCCTGTATAGCAACAAGTATTATTTAACACGCCCACACATACTATTTTTATTTATTTATTCATATATGTGTTTAATCATTTTTTAATTTTTTACATTATTTGATATATAATATATGTATATTTAATACAATATATATAATTAAAATATAATATATATTATATAAAATAATTTAAAATTATTTTATATATATATACATAGAAGAGAAGAGAAAGATATATACATATATTAATAGATAGATTTAAAAGAATAGATTTTAAAAGATGGGTACGTAGGGGGTTTGAGATGAAGGTAGAACAAAAATATTTTTTATTTTATTCCCGATTCGGGGGAACCCAACCCGAAATTTTTAGGAGGGGCAGCGGGGAACTGCCGTTGACCAGGTTTTGGGGTGTAGCTGCCCGGGAAAACAGTACCAATACACGTTTTCTAACACCCCCCCCCCGAAAGAAGACTGATGAATTTTTTTGAGAGGGCCCGGTTTTTTAGAATTACAAACTTCAAAAATGACCCAAAAATTTTGAAGGAGAAAAAAAAACAAAGGTTTTAGCCAAACTTTTAATGGGAAAAAAGTGGAACCAAAATGTTTGAACATTGATCACATATTTTGTACTTAAATTTCCTGCGTATGCGGCGTCCCCCCGTGATGCCCCATTCCCCAATTCCTGCGCCACTTCCCCCATTTTCCCGGGTTTTTCGAAGCTGGGATGCCGGAGTAGCCCGATGGTGCCCACCACCTGCGGCAGCCCAAAAGTGTCTGTTACACGACCTGTTTACTCTCTCTCCTCCTCCTCCTCCTCCTCTCTCTCTCTCTCTCTCTCTCTGTACGATGTAGCAGACGGGACCGGTGACCTCACCTCGCTCCCCACCATCCTTCCCAGCTGTTTCAGTCACTTCGGTAGCTGGGACGGTCACTACTTATACCGAGGAGGACCTAAGCCTAGAGGAGTCGTGACCAGAGCTCGACCGCCGGTAAGGTTGGCTTAGCCCTCCCCCTCTGGGTTAGCTGACCTGATCCGTGTCCCAGCATACCGCTATTACCCATATTTATAGACATTGTCTCGTGTGTTTCATAATGTGTGTTGTACGACTTCCAATAAAGAGTCACGCCGTTAACAAGTATAACTACCCCTGCAAGCCAATGTAGTTGGGTTCTATACCTTATACTCTCTCTCTCTCTCTCTCTTGCTGGAGGTAGTTGCTTTGCCTAGCAGCGTTTGTAAACAACCAAAATGACCGCAAACTTAGAGCCTTAAAGTACATCTATCTGAAATGAAACATAGTTTCTTTTTCCTTTCATATTCTTAGTCGGTGATGTGTGTGTGATAAAAAAGTCGTGTATATCGTATTCAAGCCCTTATTACAGTCTCAGTCAGGGAAGTAATTCACCTCTCATAACAAATCTCTGCCATAAGAGCATTTTTTAAAAGATAACCAGCTGGTCAGTGCCTTGAGTGCTGAAACCGTTCACCCTGAATCTTGGACGAAGCGCACCGTGCAAAAGATCATACTCTATGGGATCATTTCTTAAGTGAGTGCACCGTGCAGAAGATCATACTTTATAGGATCAATTCTTAAGTAAGTGCATCGTGCAGAAAAGCTCAGGTGAACATCTTCGCCCGCCGGCGTCCTCAGTTAAGGGTTCATGACAAGGAGATAACATTACAAAAAGAGTTACTGGAAAACTCATTACGAAGACTTTAGAAAATACAACAAAGAACTTGAAAATGAATTCATGTGGCTCATAAATAGTAGAAATTCTTTTTACTGCAAAGTATGCCGCATTGAAATAACGTCTCTGAAAAAAAATGCTCTGCAGCAACACGGAAAACAACAAATAGTGGAAAAGTGCGGTGATATTTTGCAGTACCTAACTATATACAGTCATTTTGGTGACACAACTGAAAAAAGTTAAATAATTTGAGATAAACTACAGTATATTTATTGCATGTCTAGCACTGAAAGTCTTATGCTGCTAAGTAGGTGTCAGTGTCAGCTTTATATATGTAATTTGGGATAATTTGGCATAGTTCTTAGTCATTTTTGGCATTTTTGACCTGGCAACCCTGCCTTCTCTCTTTCTGTCTGTCATTCGCGCTCTCATAAGTTTGTGTTTGCCGTGTGATTTATTACACCTGAAAATTACACATTTCTTAACAAACCTGTCAGACATTCATTCATTTCTTTTTCACTCCTGATACCTTAAACAATGATCAGTTCTCTAGTGTGACCGTCGAGATATGAACATAAAAAATCGAATTTCTGCATAATTATAATGATAATGATATGAATAAAAACAAACAATAAACTCTGTTAGATAACAAGCAAACAAAATCAACCCTTTGACTGATACTGACGTTGTTAGGTCCACTGTTCATTCGACGTCCGAAGGGTAATTCCTTTATAAAATCTTTAATTTTCCTTGGACTGCGGAATGGCAATGCATGTACTAAATCTTTGTAAGTGATGGACACCATTATAAAACCTTTTCCTCAATAAAATAGTGAATATAATAGAAAAAAATCTACATAAAAAACAGCATGATTTCTGCTTTGTTTCTTATTATTTGACAACTCTGAATGGACGACCTCGGCCTTGTCAATCAAACCTGACCTTATCAAACGGTGTCACCTTATTCAAGCAGCCGCGAATGTGCTCATTGGAAAATGGCCACAGAATTTATAAAAACCCAAAAATATTTATTTGATCTATCTAGCTGTTCATTCAGTGGACATGCACATGCACACACATACACGCACACACCTTATAGTCCAGCTTATAGTAAATGATAGTTGATCATCTACTATTTGAGGTTACTGGTGTCTTATCTCTTTGGGGAGTGTTTGTTGTGGGTGTGAGTGCCCACAAAGTATGGCTGGATGTTGAAGGTGAGGTCGGAGATCAACGGGGAAGCCGGCAGGCACCCAGTCGGCTAAGGACTGGGCAGTCCTTGTGATGCTGCTGCTGTTGTCTGCTCTGCCAGAGGATAGGGGAATGCTGATCTCGTTTTGGGCTCTGCGGCTTAAGTACATGAGTGCTGTGTAAGCGCACAGGGAACAGCCGCTGTCCAATGAGCGCAGACATGGCTGTGGACATGATGTGACCCAACCTGGGAAACTATGCTGAATTCCAGGTTGCAGGGTCGTGCTGCTACAGATACTCCCCCTCCAGAGAGTGATCAAAGCGAGCGAGCGAAATACCATATCGTATCATTCCGGTGGTCACCAGTATAGTAGATAGATGGGTGGTAATCTGGTATGGCTGGGTGTAGAAGATGAGGTCGGTGACCAACGAGGTAGCCGGCAGGCTCCCCAGTCGGCTAAGGACAAGGCAAGGCAAGGCAAAGTTAAAAGAAAAGACCCGTAACCAGGGGGGAAAGAAGATAGGAGAGGGGAAGGATAAGGGGGGGGATCAAAAAGATGATTAGTGAGAGGGAAAAAAATGTGGGGTAAAAGTTGGGGCATAGCTGACAGGAGGAGGAAAGGAGGATAAAGGCCGGAGGGGGAGGCCTCGCACCCGCCGGGGGGCCCCTGAAATTGTACAATGTGTACAGCCGGCCACACTGTAGTACCTTAGACATCAGCCAGGTCTGTGCTTCTGCTGCACACGACTGAGTGATCATAGGGGGAGACTTCAATGCACACCACCCCATCCTGGCTCCCTACTGGGCACCGGATGTGGCTGGCCATCACATAGCCAACGTGCTTGAGACATTCCCCGAGATCGCTCTCCTCAATAACCAAGAGCCAACGCATGTCAGAGGAGTGGTCCTTGACCTCACCCTGGCCACTGCGACTCTGGTGGAGAGGATTGGCTGGCGTGTCGATGAGACCGTCACTAGTGACCATTACGGCACTATAACTACCTTCATGGATAGTGGCCCAGCCGAAATGCCACGACCAAATCCAAGATGGAAAACAGACAAGGCCAACTGGCAAGCATTTCAGAACGCCTTGGCCCGCTGTCTGAGAAGCAATGAACCCACACAAAGTGAAATTGTGGAAGTGCTACAAGCCAGACTTGTAAATGCCATTGATGAGGCAGCCTCACTGACCATACCCAAAACTCAGCCTTGGTCCAGGAGTCACAAAGACGCCTGGTACTTTAACGACGAGATTAGGGAGGTCAACCACAGGATAAATATGTGCTGAAAACATTTCCAAAGGCAAAGAATCCCTGACAACATAGCCCTCTTAAGGGAGGCTGTCAGGGATGCCAAGGAAACTGCCAACAGAGTCAGGCAGGAAAAGTGGCTGGAATGGTGTGAGTCCTTTGACCACCATACCACCCTCTCAGAGCTATGGCAAACGGGTCAAGTGAGCTACAGCCGCTCAGCCCCGAGATGCATGCACCATGTCCCCAGTCAGAGGCGAACAGACTGGTGCACGAGTTCTCTGCGGGAACAAGTAGCAACAGCCTGCCAGCTAAACTGAGGGCAAGACAAAAACGCCTACAACCAGACAGACTTGCTCATATCAGAAAGGGCAGCCGAACACGATAACTCAGACGTTATCTTTTCTCTGAGGAACTAAGAAATGCATATAAAGCCAGTTGTAACACAGTCCTGGCTCTGAGGGATTTCGTACCCTATCATTTCCCACCTGGGTCTAGTAGGTGAGCTTGCATTCCTGCAACTCATCAACAAGTCCTGGGAAACTTACCAGATTGGAAGGGGGCTACCATAGTTCCCATCCCTAAACCAAAGGAGCCAGGGAAGTACTGCCCCATCTCTCTCCTCAGCTGTCTGGCCAAGACGATGGTACGAACCGGCTCTGATGGAAAATGGGACCCCCACATGAACACCTCCACGGGTTCACCAGGGCATGAGCACAGCGCACAGCATAGCCACGCTCTGAGCACAATCAGCACGGGACATCTCTAGGTAGTATTCCTTGACCTGGAGAAGACTTTTGAATTGCCAAGTCCTCTTGCCATTCAGGAGAGCCTGATCCAAAAGGAATCAGAAGTAAGATTTTGGCTTGGATAAGTAACTACTTAGGAATAGAACAGCCAGAGTCAAATTCCAAGGTCACCTATCACAGCACATGCCACTAGAGAATGGAATGCAAAAGGGTGGG
>NC_051388.1:6927844-6930344 GCF_015228065.2 Penaeus monodon
ATGGTGTTAACCCTCGGCTGCCTCCAGAGGTGCACAAAGGAGCTGTCATACTCTCCACTTTATTTTTTAACACATGCTTAAGCTCCTGGAAAGGCCTCCACTTTGGAACAAAACAAATTAATGTTGTTCCCATCTTTAAAAAGGGGACAAATCCAGTTTAAAAAAATTACCGGCAGTTTCCTGCTGTCGTCATCAGCAAGATATTTGAAAAAATAATATTTTCTCACCTAACAAACCAGCTCAACAAAAACCATCAATATGGCTTTCGGAAGAACCGCTCTGCTGCCGACCTGCTGTTACAAAAGACTGCAGGATGGTCAGCTGCACTTGACCGCGGACAGCGCACTTGTGTTCTGGTCCTGGGCATAGGGTATGGCACCTAGGTTTTTAAGTGAGTAAAAACATTTGGAGTGGACGGCGAACTGGTCCTTTTGAAAAAATTATCTACTCGACAGAGAAATGAGAGTAGATCTCAACGGAAAACACTTGCTTACTATATCAAAGCAGGTGTCCCTCAAGGAAGCATATTAGGCCTCTGCTGTGGAATGACTTCCTCAGTGACTTACTCCACCTCATTCCTGAAGCCAAAGCATTTGCAGATGATTGAACATTCTCCTTTAGGTATGAGCCCAGGGAACAGGATGCAGCCATAGAAAAACTAAGTGACAGATCGCACAAATCTCGACTTAGGGGGAGAAATGGCAGGTCTCCTTTGCTCCAAATAAAATCCAGCTTATGGTTGTCGAGAGGACGAAAAGTTATGTCTAAGTAAAACTTCAATGAGAAAAAAATAAGACCACAAGAGGAAACTGAAATACTGGGCCTCACATTCAACAAAAAAAAAATACATTCAAAAGTCGCATAGAAAGCTTGGAGAGAAGGGCTTCGCAGAAACTTACATCCCAAAGAAGAATCAGCTGGCTGCTGGACGGAGAAGGCAAGGGAAAACTCCTCTACAGGCACAATTCGCTCTTCACTCGAGTACTCCTGCCTCACGTGGGGAGGAGCAAAAAATCACTAGCCTCAAAATCTTGGATAGAATACAAGAAAGAGCGAAGAAAATCATCGAAGACAGGACCCAAAAATATCAACTGAACCTCGACAGCCTTCAACACGGAAGAGACGTAGCTGGCTTGACGCCAACACGCCCTGCACCTACACCAATGAGATTGCCAGGAAGACGAGCTGCACACCCCACGAGAACAGTGGTACGAGCGCCCGCTGCACTGGAGGAACCACGTTGTTGCACGGCGCACCACCAACGACAGTTTCTCTACAGATATTATGTGTTATAGTACATGAATACATGGGGCAACGAGATGAGGTTAGACCTTAAGATAGGAGTCACTAAAAATGAATTCCTTTAGTTTGTAAAAAATGTTTTGACTGTAACATGTCTGATAACCATAGCCAAATATAATGTAATTGTTTTTCAATAAAGTATCAACAGAGAGAGAGAGACAGAGAGAGAGAGAGAGAGGGAGAGGAAGAGGAGAGGGAGAGGAGAGGGAGAGGAAGAAGGAGAGAGAGAGGAAGAGAGAGAGAGAGAGAGAGAGAGAGAGAAGAGACGAGAGAGGGAGAGAGAGATGGAGAGAGAGAGAGGGAGGGAGAGGAAAGAGAGAGGAGAGAGGGAGAGAGAGAGGGGAGAGGAGAGAGAGAGGAGGACGAGAGAGAGGAGACGAGAGAGACAAGAGAGAGAGAAAGAGGAGAGAGAGAGAGAGAGAGAGAGAGAGAGAGAGGAGAGAGAGAAGGGAGAGAGAGAGAGAGAGAGAGAGAGAGAGAGAGAGAGAGAGAGAGAGAGAGAGAGAGAGAAGGAACGAGAGGGAGAGAGGGAGAAAAGGAGAAAAAGGGAGAGAGGGAGAAATATGGATAGAGACGGAGAGAGGCAGGGAAAGAGGGAAGTTGGGAAGGAGAGAAGGAGGGAAGAAATGAAGGAAGTAAGGAGAGAAGGAGAGAAAGAGAGAAGGAGAGAAAGAGAGGAGGAGAGGAGAGAAGGAGAGAAGGAGAGAAAGGAGAGAAGGAGAGAAGGAGAGAAGGAGAGAAGGAGAGAAGGAGAGAAGGAGAGAAGGAGAGAGAGAGGAGAGAGAGAGGAGAGGAGAGAGAGAGAGAGAGAGAGAGAGAGAGAGAGAGAGGCGTGAGAAATACATAATGTATATAGGTAGCGCATGCAGTAACCATATATCAATATGACCGTTTGTTTGTAAAGTACTTACGAAGAAGGGAATGAGGCCCTTTTGCCTGTCCTCCTGAATGGCCCGGCGAAGAGCAGGACCGCGGAGGGACAAGTTTTCGTCGCAGAGAACTTTGCGTATTTTGACCCTGCGAGCAGGCTGGCACGTTCCACCGACGAATGTGCTTGGTCTGCGGGCGGGGTGGTATGACAATGTAGATCGATTTACACTTCCATAATGTCACTGATCAATAGAAAAATAAATTAATAAAATTACTGTAATTATTGTAAGTCTAATTGATATGGTAGTCGGTGAGTATACCTAAACAG
>NC_051388.1:6937844-6939728 GCF_015228065.2 Penaeus monodon
AGTTCAGGAATGAGGCAAGACTGTGTCCTTGCATCAAACACTTTCATGGACTGGATACTGGGTAGAAGCCACTGTCCAAAGTCACTGTGGAGCAACTCTGGGCAATGTCAAGGTTACAGACCTTGACTTTGCTGATGATCTCCTATTCTATCTGTGTCTCTGGGAACCTTAGTGGCAGCTCTTGATGCATTAGTAATGAAGCGAAGCCCCTGAGCCTAGAGGTTCTCTGGACTAAGACTTTGGGGGCTTGCTAGGAGACCCTGTTCAGTCAGCACATGCTTGCGGTGTGATCATCAAGGTTACAGAGCTTTATATACCTTGGTAGTACAGTTCATGATTTCGGGCTGTCAGGCCAAGAAGTAAGTAGACGGATTGGCCAGGCAGAAGGGGTCATGAAATGTCTCAACAGGAGTATATAGAGATGCCGGTACATGTGCAGAAGGACCGAGCTATGTCTTTCAAACCCTTTTACTGTTAGTTTTGCTTTATGGTAGTGAAACCTGAACTGGAATGTCGTCGTGGTGCCTTTTGTAACAGGCGCTTGCCTTGAATCATAGGGTACAGTTGGCGGGACCATGTGTCCAACCAAAGGTTGCACTGTGAGACGGTACAGGACCTGTTACTTGCAAATTCCGTGATTGCCAACTCAGGGTATTCGGCCACCTGGCTCGTTTCCCACAGGATGATCCTGCCCACCAGGTTGTCTCTGTTCGAGAACAACTCTAGGTAGAGGAGGCCTGTAGGACGAACTAGGAAGTGAAGAGCTTGAAATGAGTCATGGCCTTCCTAGGGCTCACCATGAGGGACCCTTGTAGATGGAAACAAAGGGTGCATGCAGCTATGCACCTCCACCGGCGTTAGCTCCCAGTGGTGATGATGTATATATATATATATATATTTATATATATATATATATATATATATATATATATATAATTATTTTATATATATAGTAATTATCTAGGTACACACAAACACTGACACTAACACACACACACAAATATATTTATATATAAAATATATAGTTATTTATTTATATATTTACACACACACACACACACACACACACACACACACACACACACACACGCACACACATACACACACACACACACACACACATATATCTATAATATATATATATATATATATATAATATATATATATATATATATATATATATATATACAAACATATATATGTGTGTGTGTGCCCTTTGTTAATGGGCGGCTTGGGGGTGGTGGGCCTTGCCTGTCCTCCTCCCCCCGATATAACTCACTGGCAGTGAAACATATAATTGGAAAATGCTTGGGGAAGGGGTGCCCACCTCACCCAGCAAGTGAGGTGGGCAAAGGGTCCATTGGGAGGGCAACTGCTGGGGTGTAAAAATGGGAACAGAAATTACTCTGCCTGTGTCTTGGCAGCCGCCAACCCCGTGTGAGCTTGTGGGGCAAAGCCCAAGAGAACCCTACAAGCGGATGTTGGTCCCACAACTTGCACCCCCTTTAGTGGCGTCCATCCAGAGTGACTGACCTGATGAGGAGCATTGTCATCCCTCACTGGAAGGGGAAAAGAGATCGTTGGGGTTGTAGCAACTACCGTGGAATCACGCTGCTCAGTATGCAAGTTTTGCCCACATTCTTCTGAAAAGATCTGTGACCACTACTAAGATACCAGAGACTGGAGCAGTCTGGATTTACTCCTAGTAAGTCTAGAAATCATTGTAGAATGTCATTGGGCAGTTTTATATCAACTCAAGAAAAAATAATTAAATTAAAATATTAAATAATAAATTATAAAAATAGAAATTTTATTTTAATTTATTAACCAAAATAAAAAAAATTATATAATAATATAATTTTTTTATATATAAAAAAATTATAT
>NC_051388.1:6939828-6945151 GCF_015228065.2 Penaeus monodon
TTTTTTTCGCAAATTTTTTTTTTAAAGGGGCCCCCCCCTTTTTTTTTTTTTTTTTTTTAAAATTTTTCGGGGGCATTTTTTTGTTTTTTTTTGGCCCTTTTCAACCAAACAAAACCAAACACCAAACCAAACCAAACCACACACACACACACACACACACACACACAAAAAACACCACACACACACACACACCACCCCCACACCCCAACACACACACACACAATATAAATTTAAATTTTTTTATATAAATATTTTATTTTATAATATATTTTATATATATTTTTTATATATAGGGTATAAAAATTCATATATAAAAACTTATATAAAAATTTTTAAAAAATATATTTTATTATTATTTTATATATATATTGATATATATATAATAAAAATATATATTTGGTGTGCATATATTATATTATATATTATATATTATTTAAATTATTAAAATAATAAAATTTATATTATTATTTATATTATTATATCATTTTATATTATAAGATATTTTCTATATATATATATTAATATATATATTTATATATCAAATATAACTTTATATATAACATTATATATATAAATTTAAATATATATAATTAATATATATATTATGGGTAAAAATTATATTTATTATATATTATTATTTTATTTTAATATTATTATATAATATATATTTAAAATTTTAATATATATGTATATATTTGCATTAATATAAAAATTTTATTATATATATTTTATATTATATTTAATTATTATTTTTATATATATTTTTTAAATTATATGCATTTTATAATATTTAATATATATATTAATATATATATAATATATTATTTTTAAAATTTATTATTTATTTATTATATATGTTTTTGGTGTGGTGCATTTTTATATTTTTTATTCTATTTATTATATTTAAAAATTATATCTATTTATAATTTTTAAATAAAATTATTTTTTAATATTTAATTATTTTTTATAAAATTTTTTGCATATTTTTAAAAATTATTTTTATTATTTATTTTTATATATAAATATTATTTATTATATTTTTATTTTAAAATTATATATATTATATAATATAATTTTTTTTTTATATATTATTATTTTTTATTATATATTATATATTAATATATTTAAAATATATTTCTGCTTTATCATGGATTGTTGTTTACCTCGAGCACTGCCTTTCTCCTCCTATTCCTTTTTCTGCCCCTCATCTTCCTCTTCCTCCTCTTCCTTTTTCTCTACCTCCTCCACTTGATTCTTTTCCACTTTTCCGTCCTCCCCCCCTCTCCTTTTTCCTCCACGCTCCTCCTCCTCCTCCTCCTCATCTTCATCTTCTTCTTCTTCTTCCCTCCTCCTCCTCCTCCTCCCCCCCCCTCCTCCTCCTCCCTCCTCCTCCTCCTCATCATCATCATCATCATCTTTCATCATCATCATCATCATCATCATCATCATCTTCTTCTTCTTCTTCCTCCTCCCTCCTCCTCCTCCTCCTCCTCCTCCTCCTCCCTCCTCCTCCTCTTCCTTCTCCTCCTCCCTCCCCCCACTTCCTCCTCTTCCTCCTCCTCCTCCTCCCTCTCCTCCTCTTCCTCCTCCTCCTCCTCCCCCTCCTCCTCTTCCTCCTCCCCTCTCCCCTTCCTCCTCCTCCTCCTCCCCTTCCTCCCCATTCCTCTTTACTCAGCTTTTTCTCCAGCGTCTGTAAGGGCGTTTTTAGCAACTCAAGATACAATCAGACCAACTTTATAGCAAACTTGTTTACGCCCACTTTTCCTCGTAAAGCCACCCCCTCTCTTTTCTCCCTTTTCTCTCTACTTCTCTCTTGCTACTCTTTTCTCTCTTCCTTCTTCTCTATTCTCTTATTTTCTTTCTCCCTTTCTCTTCTCTTGTCATTCTCCCTCTCTCTTTCCATTTTCTTTCCTCTCCTCTTCTCTCCTCCATCCCTTTCCCTTCATCTCCTCGCCTTTCCTCATCTCTCCTTCTCACTTTCCTCTCTCTTTCTCCTTCCGCTTCCCTTCCTTTTCATTTCATTCTTCTCTCTTCTTTCTCCCCCTTCCTCTCTTTCGCTGCTGTTATTCTCTTATTCTTTTTTTTCCTCTCACTTTTCTCCTCTTTTCTTCTTCGTTGATCTTCCGCTCTCTCTCTTCATTTATTCTTCTATCTCTCTCCTCTCCTCCTCCCTTCTCCTCTCTTCCTCCTCCCCCTTTTCTCCCTCGCTACTCTGCCTCCCTTTCCTTCTCTCCCTCATCTTTCTCCCCCCCTTTCCCTCCCTTCCCTCCCTTCCTACCCCCCCATCCTCTCCTCCTCCCTCTCCACCTCTCCTACCCCCCTCCACCTTCCCCTTCCACCTAACACTCCTCCTCCCCCTCCCCCCTCTCCTACCCCCTTCCCCTCCACCGCATACCCTCCCCTCTCCCCCCTAAAATCCACCTCTCCTCTACCCCCCTCCCCCTCTTTCATTCCTTCTCAGCATAAACAAAGCGCCACCTACGGCAAAGGGCAATCCGGAGAGTATCCAAGAACGCAACCCGGATCGACTGCAATCCGGACGCCTTACAAAAACGCCGATGGCCATTCACAAGAACGCCGGATGGCCATTCACAAGAACGCCGGATGGCCATTCGCAGCGCATTGCAAGAACGGCCTTGCAATCCATTCATCAGCGAACGACTGCCGGTAATCTCACGAACGTTAACCGTAATCCGCTTTAATCCGGACAAGCCGACTGCAATCTGCGCATCCATGCAGACCGACTGCAGTGCGGAGTGGTTCCACGAACGCTGACGATGGGTCTTGTACCCCTTATTCTCTGTCTGTCTGCTTCTTTGTTTGTTGTCTGTCTGTTTCCTTCCAACTCTCTCTCTCTCTCTCTCTCTCTGTCTCTCTCTCTCTCTGTCTCTGTCTCTGTCTCTGTCTCTGTCTCTGTCTCTGTCTCTGTCTCTGTCTCTGTCTCTGTCTCTGTCTCTCTCTCTCTCTCTCTCTCTCTCTCTCCTCTCTCTCTCTCCCTCTCCACCAACTCTCTCTCTCATTCTCTCTTTCTTTCTTTCTCTTCCTCCCTCACCCTTTACCTCTACCACCTTCTCTCCCTCCTCCTCTCTCTCTCCTCCTCTCTCTCTCCTCCTCTCCCTCTCCTTCTCTCCCTCTCCTTCTCTCCCCCTACTCTTTCTTCCCCATCTCTTCCATGCTGCCAATATTGAAACAAACATACTGGATATTTTTTATTCCTTTTTTTCTATTTTTTTCTTTTTTCATTTCGGTTTGGCAGAGGCTTCCGGGTTCAGGAGAGGTTGCTGTTGACGTGAAGGAAGGCGGAAGTGGAAAAAATAAAAGAGAAGAGAAGGAAAGAATAGATAGAGAGAAGGAGAGAGGAAAAGAAGAGGGGAGAGAGAGAGAGAGAGAGAGAGAGAGAGAGAGAGAGAGAGAGAGAGAGAGAGAGAGAGAGAGAGAGAGAGAGAGAGAGAGAGAAATAGAGACAGAGACAGAGACGGCGAAAAACAGACGGAGAGAAAAAAGATTTAGCATGTTCATCCTAGATAAGAAAACAAAAACAAAAAAAAGAAGACGAAGGAATTAACAAATAAATGAAAGAAGAAGACGAGAAATGAAGAAGAAGAAGAAAAGAAAAAGAGAAGAACAGACACAGAAACCAAATAATAAAAATAAATATACCGTTTTTTGTACTTGTCACTGTCCTAAGCAATGTTTTCTATTATCGTCACAAAACGGACGATAATACAAGTAAGGAATATAAGATGAAGCTTTTTCTCCACTATTTTTTTCCTTTGTTTTATTTTCATATGTATATACATATTCATCCCTACATCGTATATAATATTGCATACACAAACAGACACATGCATAATATGTATACTTGTGGATAGCAAAACACTCTTCCGTGCTGATGCAATGGAAGAAAAACCCACAATACAAAAACTAGATTTATTAAAAGTGAGACTACAGTTTCGAAATCAACCTGGATTCCATCTTCAGGTCTGTATTCTTCTTCTTTTAACGGTAGGTTCATGTCTGAGCCGCCGTGGTCACAGCATGATACTTAATTGTAGTTTTCATGTTGTGATGCTCTTGGAGTGAGTACGTGGTAGGGTCCCCAGTTCCTTTCCACGGAGAGTGCCGGTGGTACCTTCTTAGGTAATCATTCTCTCTATTTATCCGGGCCCCACACACCCACACACACACACACACACACAATCCCACACACACACACACACACACACACACACACACACACATATATATAATATATATATCTTATATATATTTATATCAAATATATAATAGATATATATTACATATTATATTTTATATATATATATTATATATATTTTATATATATATGATATATATAATATTATATATATTTTATATTATAATCCGCATATATCATATATCACTCGCATGAGAATGTTAGTGCATTCATGCACACTAACACATCACGCGGGTTTGGGTGCATCAAACCTAGATACGGTAATGGGTGAGTCTTTCGTAGAATGATGGTGAGCTGAGAACCACCTACAGTGATTGCTTAAACAAGTACTCCCCTGGGGAAGGATCATTGGTTAGCCATTGCATAAAGACCCAGTCAACTTCATGATGTCAACAAGGCGTTAAGTAGTTCGTCAAACAGTGCATCGGTGATGACACGGATATGGATGGATATATATATATTATTATATTTTAATAGAATATATATATGATATATATAGTATTATAAATAGTATGTAATATACATATAATTTTATATAATATATTATATAGATAATATATATTATATATGTATATATATATATATAATATATATATATGTACCCCACCACACACACACACACCACACACACACACACACACACACACACACACACACACAACACCCCAACACACACCACACACACACATATAATAATATATAAATATATATATATAAGATATATATAATAAGTTATTAACATACCCCGTATATACATAATAACGCATAAGCACACATACACCACACACACACACACACACAACACACACACAATACACACACACCACACACACACACACACACACACACACCCCAAAACCACACACACCACCCCACACACACACACACACACACACACACACACCACACACCCACTACACACACGCGCACACACTCAAACACACACACACACACACCCCACCACAAAACACTACATAAAAATAAAAATATAATAAAAATATATATTATATATATATGTATTTTATATTACCCAAAAACACACACACACACACACACACCACAACCACACACCACACACCAAAATAATATATATATATATATATATAA
>NC_051388.1:6945251-6947751 GCF_015228065.2 Penaeus monodon
AGAGGGGGAGAGAGAGAGAGAGAGGAGAGGAGGAAGAAGAGGGAGAGGAGAGCGAGAGAGGAGAGAAACGAGGAGAAAAGAGGAGAAAGGAGAGGGAGAAGAGAGAGAGAGAAGAAGGAGAGAGAGAGAGAGACGAGAGAGAGAGAGAGAGAAGGACGAAGAGAGAGGAGCCAGAGAGAGAGAGAGAGACGAGAGAGAGAGAGAGAGAGAGAGAGAGAGAGAGAGAGAGAGAGAGAGAGAGAGAGAGAGAGAGAGAGAGAGAGAGAGAGAGAGAGAATGAGAGGGAACAGAGACAGAGAGAGTAGTAGTAGTAGTAGTACTAACAAGATTATTATTAGATATAAACTTTGAGTTTCATTTTCTTTTCTTATTAACTTCAGTAAATCTTATTTTGGATTATGACCATCATCATCACCATCATCATCATCATCACCATCATCATCACCATCATCATCATCACCATCACCATCATCATCATCATCGTAATCCCCATTATTAGTATTACCATCATCATCACCATCATCACCATCATCACCCTCACTATCCTTACCCTCATTATCATTCTTATCGCCACTATCATACCGAAGCATAGTTTATTATCAGATACCCAAAAACAAGCATCTTATCATTTTGCAGAGGAAATTACCATAAGCCAAAGAATAAGGTATATGTAGCCTTATAAAATCCCGAGTTTCTATTAAATTTTTGGCGTTGCTTAATTAACATTAGCATAAAAGCATGCGAGAGTCATTTTCCAATTATTCAGGAATCGGGGGGAAATAGCATATGATATACGATGTTATATTACGAATCGTATATTATGATTATTATTAAGATTATTATTATTATTATTATTATTATTATTATTATTATTATTATTAGTATTAGTATTATTAGTAGTAGTATTACTAGTATTATCTATAACAGTGACTGTAATAATAATAATAATAATAATAATAATAATAATAATAATAATAATAATAATAATAATAAATAATAATACAATAATACAATAATAATAATATTACAATAATAATAATGATAATAATGATAATAATAATAACAACAGCAACAACAACAACAACGATGATAACACTGATAATGATAATGATAGTGACAATAACGACAGCAACAATAACAATAACAATAACAAAGAGGATAATGATAATAACGGTAATGTTGATAATGATTTCAAAAATACATAATCAAA
The DNA here is from genome assembly GCF_015228065.2 of Penaeus monodon. Classification (NCBI taxonomy): domain Eukaryota; kingdom Metazoa; phylum Arthropoda; class Malacostraca; order Decapoda; family Penaeidae; genus Penaeus; species Penaeus monodon. The sequence goes on from NC_051388.1 coordinate 6,946,462, forward strand.
AAATCAAAAAAATAAAATAATGATCAAAAGAATAACATGAATAACTATAACAATCACATTTTCACGATGGAAAAAATATTTGATAAATAACTTTTACATGCTTCTATGCTAACGTTAATTAAGGTGAAGAATGTTTATAAAATCATCTGTCACAGTCTAAACGTCTGGTCCAAAGGAGGAGGAGGAGGAGGAGGAGGAGGAGGAGGAGGAGGAGGAGGAAGGAGGGAGGGAAAGGGGGGAGGAGGAGGAGGAGGAGAGGGAAGAGAGGGAGGAAAGATGGGAAGGAGGAGGAGGAGGAGGAGGAGGAGGAGGAGGAGGAGGAGGAGGAGGAGGAGGAGGAGGAGGAGGAGGAGGAGGAGGAGGAGGAAAGAGAGGAGGAGGAGGAGGAGGAGGAGGGGTAGGGGGAAAAGCGAGGAGGAGGAGGAGGAGGAAGGTGAAGGTGAAGGAGGAGAAGAAGAAGAAGAGAAAGTAGAAGAAAAAGAAGAATGAAAAGAAGCAAAAGAAGAAGAAAAAAAGAATAAAAAAGAAGAAAAAGAAGAAAAAAAGAAAGAAGATAAATAACGAAGAAAAATAAATAAATAAAGAAGAAGAAGTAGAAAAAGAAGAAGAAGAGGAAGTTATTATTATAATCCGATCCGATATATTGTTAATTACCAAGGCAACTTCCGACCGGGTGCTAGGTTGCCAATTGTCTTTTAATTAACACACAGGCCGACATTCCCACCATTCGAATTCCTGATTCTGCCATTCCCTGCATTCCCGTTCGCTGGTGCATAGCAGTAGAGTATAATGAGAGAGGGAGAGTTGACGGAGAAAGAGGAGGAGGAGGAGGAGGAAGAGGAGGAGGAGGGGAGGAGGGGGAGGAGGAGGAGGAGGAAGAGGAGGAGGGGGAGGAGGAGAAGGAGGAGGAGGAGGAGAGGGAGGAGGAGGAGGAGGAGGAGGAGGAGGAGGGGAGGAGGGGGAGGAGGAAGGAGGAGGAGGAGGAGGAGGAGGAGGAGGCGGAGGAGGAGGAGGAGGAGGAGGGGGAGGAGGAGAAGGATATATATGTATGTATATTTATATATACACACACACACATATACACATATACATGTGTATATATGTGCATACACACACATTATTTATATATATATATTATATATATATTAGATATAATAGAGAGTATATATATATATAGTATATATTATATAGTCAGATACATTATATATTATATATATAGTATATATATATATACATAATATATATTTGTCTATAGAATGACATACATAGAGATATATATATATATTACTA
>NC_051388.1:6960251-6962751 GCF_015228065.2 Penaeus monodon
CTTCTATATAATCTACAATCCATTTGTTTATTTCCTTTCTGTTTATACTCGTCGCAACATCCTCATAAATTTTCGCGTTCAAAGAGAAGAGAAAATTTTTCCTCTCTCGGCAAACAAGGTCTTTGATGAAAACCATCGTCTGTTTTTTTTTCTCTCTCTTCTCTATTCTGTCTCCTTTTTATCTTGTTTTTGGTGATAATGATAAGTTGCCATTTGTCTCAAAGAGTCTGTGTGTTGTTGTCTCAGTACTTTTTTACGGTTGGCGAGAGGAGTTATTATTATTTCCTTTCTGATTTTGTCTCCTTGTCACTTTGCGCACGAGGGTCTTCCTTTGTTTTTAAAAAATGGCGCGCTTTCTCACTGCCATTTTCTTTTCTTTTTGTGTGTGTGTGCCTCTTGGTGAGAACCATTATTCATTTAGTTATAGTCTTGATGATTTTTATGTTTACTTTTTTTGTTGTTTATTACCATGTTTCTATTACAGCTGTGGATGTGGGGGTGAGTGGTTTGTAATTTTTTTGTCTTATAAATCGCAAATTGGTAACTGAACGCATAATTATTGTGCAGTGATGACTTCAACCACACACACACACACACACACACACACACACACACACACACACACACACCACACACACACACACACCCCCAAATACTATATATAATTATATATATTATAATTATATATTATATATATATAGAATTTCATAATATATGCTATTTTATTATTATATATATATATATATATATATATATTATATATATAATATATGTGATATATATATAATATAAAAATATATATATATATAATATATATATATATATATATATATATTTTATATAAATAAAATATATATATATATATATTATAATATAATATATATATATATATATATATATATATAATATATTATATATATATATATATATATATCTGCGTTTATCATGTGATCTGTTGTTTACCTCGAGCACTGCCTTTCTCCTCCTATTCCTTCTTCTCCCCCTCATCTTCCTCTTCCTCGTCTTCCTTTTTCTCTACCTCCTCCACTTGATTCTTTTCCACTTTTCCGTCCTCCCCCTCCCCCCCCTTTTCCTCACGTACTCATTTTCCCCCTCCTCCTTCCCCTTTTTTCCCCCTTTTACTCCTAAATTTTCCCTCCTCCTCCACCCCCTCCTCCTCCCTCCTCCTCCTCCTCCCCTTCCCCCTCCTCATTTCATCTTTTCTTTTTTTTCCTCCCCTCCTCCCCCTCATCTCTCATTCATCATCACCCTTTCTTTTTCTTTTCTTCTTCTTCTTCTTCTTTTCCCCTCCCCCTCCTCCTCCTTCCCCCTCCCCCTCTCCTCCTCCCCTCACCCCTCCCCTCTTCCTTTTTCCTCCACCTTTTTGCTTTTTCTTCCTCCCCCTCCCCCCTTCTCCTCCCCTTTCCTCCTCCCCCTCCCCTTTCCTCCTCTTCCTTCTTTCCCTCCTCCCCCTCCTTCCTCCCCTCCCCTCCTCCTCCTCCCCCCTCCTCCCCTCCTCCTCCCCCTCTCCTCTCCCCCTCCTCCCCCCCCCACTTCCCCCTTCCCTTTTCCCTCCACCTTTTTTCTTCTTCTTCCTCCCCTTCCTCCCCTTCCTCCTCCTCCCCCTCCCCCACTTCCTCCCCTCTTCCTCCACCTTCTCTGCTTCTTCTTCCTCCCCTTCCTCCTCCTCCTCCTCCTCCTCTTCCTCCTCCCCTCTCCCCTTCCTCCTCTTCCTCCTCCCCTTCCTCCCTTCCTCCTCCTCTCTCTCCTCTTCCTCCTCCTATCTCCCTCTCCTCCTCCTCTCCCTTCCTCCTCTTCCTCTCCCCTTCCTCCTCTTCCTCCTCCCCCTCCTCCTCTTCCTCCTCCCCTCTCCCCTTCCTCCTCTTCCTCCTCCCCTTCCTCCCCTTCCCTCCTCCTCCCCCTCCTCCTCTTCCTCCTCCCCTCTTTCCTTCCTCCTCCTCCTCCCCTCCCCCCTTCCTCCCCCCTTCCTCCTCCTCCCCCTCCTCCTTTTCCTCCTCCCCTCCCCCTTCCCTCCTCCTCCTCCCCTCTCCCCTTCCTCCTCCCCTTCCTCCCCATTCCTCTTTACTCAGCTTTTTCTCCAGCGTCTGTAAGGGCGTTTTTAGCAACTCAAGATACAATCAGACCAACTTTATAGCAAACTTGTTTACGCCCACTTTTCCTCGTAAAGCCACCCCCTCTCTTTCTCCCTTTTCTCTCTACTTCTCTCTTGCTACTCTTTTCTCTCTTCCTTCTTCTCTATTCGCTTATTTTCTTTCTCCCTTTCTCTTCTCTTGTCATTCTCCCTCTCTCTTTCCATTCTCTTTCCTCTCCTCTTCTCTCCTCCATCCCTTTCCCTTCATCTCCTCGCCTTTCCTCATCTCTCCTTCTCACTTTCCTCTCTCTTTCTCCTTCCGCTTCCCTTCCTTCTCATTTCATTCTTCTCTCTTCTTTCTCCCCCTTCCTCTCTTTCGCTGCTGTCATTCTCTTATTCTTTTTTTTT
>NC_051388.1:6972751-6980251 GCF_015228065.2 Penaeus monodon
GATGTGTGAAATAATTCTTTACTGTTCTAACAATTCATTATCAAATAAGCTGTTGTTTTGCCAGAATATATATAAACTTTGATTACAGCTCCGAGAGAAAATAATCCTTTATTACCTTAATATTAAGTTAGACTGCATGGTGATTCTGTCTTCTGTTAATATTATTTTGATAATAAAAGATTCTTATTGCAAAATTTATGTGGATTTATGTGAAAATTGAAAGTTTAGCATATATTTTATGGTTATTAATCCATTGCTTGTGTAGAAGGGGTTGTAATTACAGACAACAGAAAAGTAGTAAACTGTTTATGAATGAAATGGCTGATTTCTTTTTTTATGATAATGTCTTTTGTTGAAGAAACTTATGAATGAAAGAGAATAAATCCAGCAAGGAGGATAATATATATATCTTGTATATTTCTCTTATGCATTGCTTTATGGATAATTTATTAAGCCAAATAGTTTAATTGTCACATGGAATTATTCATTCTCATTTAAACCATTTTCAGCAGGATGAGGAAAGTCAGAATCCCCTTTGCAAAGTATTTCTTTTTTGTATTTTTTTTGCAAGCAGTTATATTAAAAGAAAACAGGAGAGAGAAAAAAATGAGAGAGAGAGAAACATTGGATGGTAAAAAATAAGTTGTATAACAAATATTACAGAAATATTTCATATGTAACTTATAAAGCCCATTAATTATAGAAAAAATGTAATGTAACTATGTGTAGCTCCCTGTAGTGAAATATTTGTGAATTTATATTTGAAATAGAACAGAAAGATGTTCAGTCAGTGACAGAAAATGGCAATGACTTATGTCTGATTCTGATCTTTATAGAGAAAATTCCTTAGCCTAGAGACAAGAAGGTCAGAAGAGAAGAAAATTCAGTAAATTTAGATTTCCTGGAATATAAGATTCAGGAAAATCTCTTATTAGTTTTAGATTACAATATTTTTCAAGTACATTCAGACCTTGATAAGCTCATTGCCATTTTCTTCCAGTGGTTGGAGGATCGGAGATTGGTAGTCCTATACGGGAGTCAGACAGGGACGGCACAGGAAGTAGCAGAGAGGATCGGCCGGGAAGCTCAGCGATATTTCTTCTTGGCGACAGTTGCTGCCATGGATGACTACCCCATAGAGGACTTCTTTCGGAGCAAACTTGTGATATTTGTAGCTTCAACGACTGGCCAGGGAGATGACCCGGACAACATGCGGGTGTTTTTCAAGTCTCTGTGGGCCAGGAGGAAGAACAGGCAGCTCCTGTCACACCTCAACTTTGGGGTCATTGGCTTGGGGGACTCATCCTACCAGAAGTTCAACTATGCGGCTAAAAGGCTCAATAACCTGCTCTTGTATCTGGGTGGGCAGCCCCTCCAGAAGATAGGATTAGGGGATGACCAGCATGATCTTGGGCCAGATTTTGTGGTTGATTCTTGGCTGAAAGGTTGGTGGGCCAATGCGATGGAACTCTACCCATTCCCTGAGGGCTTAAAACCAATAGATAAAGCGATTTTGCCCATGTCAAAATATAGAGTTAGGTTTGTTGATGAAGACAGTATTGAGAAGGATCAGTGTGAGAGGTATGTTTATTGCCCAGAAAAGGAGTTGTCGCAAGTGAATCCGTGCATGGCAAGTCTGAAAATGAACAAGAGGGTGACAGCCCCAGATCATTTTCAGGATGTCAGACTTCTTGAGTTTGACATCAGTCATATACAGAAAAGACACATGCCTGGGGATGTCCTTATGGTACAGCCACAAAACATGGAAGAACATGTAGAAGAATTTCTTAATGTGCTGGGATTTGATCCTGAGAGGAAATTCTTTTTGGAGCAGAATGATCCTAACACTCCTCTCCCACCCCTTTCAGTTCTCCCAAGACCGTGCACGATGAAGGAGTGTGTGACCAAATACCTTGACATATTGTCTGTTCCAAAGAGATTCTTTTTTGAGCTCCTAGCATTTTTCACTACAGATGAGACAGAGAAGGAAAAGTTTGAGGAGTTTGCATCATCTGAGGGACAACAGGACCTCTTTGACTATTGCAACAGACCCAAGAGAAGCATCATGGAAGTCTTGGCAGATTTCCCACATGTAAACAAGAACATTCCCTTTGATTACCTCTTTGACCTTGTGCCTCCCATCAGGCCAAGACCTTACTCCATTGCCTCATCAAGCCTTATGTTTCCAGGAAGGGCACAGCTTCTGATAGCAGTTGTAAACTACAAGACGATCCTGAAGCGACCAAGGTTGGGCCTCTGTACAAACTGGCTCTCCCGGCTGAGTACAGGGGCTCTCATTCCTGTTTGGATTAAGCCAGGCACCCTGACATTCCCTCCTTCTGAAGCAGCACCCCCTGTCATCATGATTGGACCTGGGACTGGATGTGCACCCTTTCGATCCTACCTGCAGGAGAGGGTAGCAGCTGGCTATCATGAGAACTTGGTCATGATCTTTGGCTGCAGGAACCGCAACAAGGATCACTTCTTCCAAGGAGAGTGGGAGGGCCTGGAGAGTGAGGGGAAGTTGCAGCTCTACTGTGCCTTTTCTAGGGACCAGGAGGATAAAGTCTACGTGCAGCATATCATGAGAGAGAATGCGGACACCTTATGGGATCTGATTGGTAATAAGCAAGCCTTGGTCTACTTTGCTGGGAATGCCAAAAGAGTGCCTATTGATGTGTATGAGGCTCTGACATACATATGTGAAAGAGGCAGGGGCCAAGGGACCCCAGGATGCAGAGACCTACATGAAAAAAGACCTTGAGAAACGATACCAGACAGAAACTTGGGCCTAATGGGGGTGAAGTGATATAAAGATTACACAAGGGAAATATTCATAGCTTTTGTCTCACTGAATATATTATTAATCACCCTGGTTGTTATAATGGTTGATCATTTAACTCTCTGTCATTTAAAAGATTGTTGGGGTACCTGTTTTAAGGTTGACTATAATACTGGTCTAGTATATGTAAATAGTTATTTTTTAAATATGTTATTATCCTTAGAATCTGTCAGTGTCTGCAAAGAAAACATTCTACATATGTAACTGCTTTGAATGCATATTGATGTAAATATTCATCTGTGTATAAGAAAAAAAAGAAAACAAGTAAAATGGAATTTTTATATGTGTTTTCTCTCTTCCTGTAGATTGGGCAAGGAAAGAATATTTGATAAGGGGCTGATGATATGAGATGGATCATTAATCAAATCATGAGGACAATGTCTTCCTTATAAAAGTGTAATCACTAATGAAGTTCAGCCAAGCATTTCTGTGAAAATGGTATGAAAATGTTTTTTTTTTCAAAACAAGGCAAGCTTATTGATCTCAAAAGTTTTAACTCACTGGTTTTCAGGATCAGTATTTTTCAATAATTATATTTTATTGATGGATTATTTATTTATTCCTCCCCTTTTCCATATGTACATTAATTTGTAAAATGTTAAGCATTAGAAAAAAAAATATTGAGTAGAGTATATTTGTTGGTTATTTCTGGAACAAAAAAAAGTCCTTTGGTTCAATTTCTTCATTGAATTATATAGTTTTTAATTACAAAAAGGGTTTTGTTACAAAAGAATTAACTTTGTAAGTCTTATGAGAAATAAACAATGTGGGTAGATATTATTTCTTAATTATTTGTGAAGGATAATTAAAACGATTGTTATGTCAGAAAATGTAATATAGATAGTGTTTTTCAAATTCATTATCCCAGTTAGTAATTATATTGCAATTAAATAGGTCAAGACATACTTATTTCATTATTGAGAAAGTGGTTTTTTTTTTCAATATAAATGTCTAAAACCTGATAAGATTTTAAGTTACGTAAATACACAGAACCATTACTTATGTTGATATTGATTTATTTTTGCACGAAGTAGAAAAGTGCAGTATAAATTTTAGATGAAACTTTTGTTCTCAGAAATTAAAGCAGAAATTAATGATGATATCTCCGTTTTCATAGAGTATGATGCTGTATTTTGGTCGTTAGAAAAAATTATCGTAGATTTATTCTTGTACTTTCTTTTCTCAGTATATAGGATGGCTTCAAGAGAAAATTCCGGAATTGGAGAAAAGTCCAAAGTAAGTAAGAATTTCCTCCTCCTCTTCCTCTTCCTCTTCCTCTTCCTCTTCCTTCCCCCCCTTCTCCTCTTCTCCTCCTCCTCCTCCTCCTCCTCCTCCTCCTCCTCCTCCTCCTCCTCCTCCTCCTCCTCCTCCTCCTCCTACTCCTACTCCTACTCCTCCTCCACCTCCTCCACCTCCTCCTCCTCCACCTCCTCCTCCTCCTCCTCCTCCCTCCTCCTCCTCCTCCTCCTCCTCCTCCTCCTCCTCCTCCTCCTCCTCCTCCTCTCCTCCTCCTCCTCCTCCTCCTCCTCCTCCTCCTCCTCCTCCTCCTCCTCCTCCTCCTCCTCCTCCTCCTCCTCCTTCTCCTCCTCCTCCTTCTCCTCCTCCTCCTTCTCCTCCTCCTCCTACACCTCCTCCTACACCTCCTCCTCCTCCTCCTCCTCCTACACCTCCTCCTCCTCCTCCTCCTCCTCCTCCTCCTACACCTCCTCCTCCTCCTCCTCCTCCTCCTCCTCCTCCTCCTCCTCCTCCTCCTCCTCCTCCTCCTCCTCCTCCTCCTCCTCCTCCTCTCCTTCCTCCTCCTCCTCCTCCTCCTCTCCTCCTCCTCCTCCTCCTCCTCCTCCTCCTCCTCCTCCTCCTCCTCCTCCACCTTCCCTACCCCCTATTTATCATTACTTTTAGGATTACAATACAGTTATCATTATCAACTCATGAAGATAAGTTCTTTGGTTATAAAGTTTGTGTATTATTATTTTTTTATTTCTTTTGATTTTAGTGCACCCAATGAGGAGACTCTAAAGCACTACAAACGACAAGTGGATTTCCTGCGAGGCGTCATTGAGGCGGAGAAATGCGTAAGTAGCTAGACTTTTATTAGAAAGCGAGGAAGGATCCTGTCTTTGTAAGTAAATTGTTGTCAGGTTTTCTCCTATAGTGTTAGCATGAATTCTGTTTGTCTAATTGATGAATATCATTTGATATGCATCAATAAGTAAAGAAGCAATAGAAAAATGCAATTAATTGATCTAGTATGAAGAAGAGTTTTAACGATGATAATATTTTGAAGACCAAGGAACCGCATTTTGTATATTTACCTTAACGATTTTTGTATTGTGTTTCACTTAGTACCAAGCATATTATAATGATTTTGTACTGCATTTCTTTTATTATCAAGAAAATTGTAAGATTCGGTTGTTCTCACAAATGTCTGACTTCACACGCATTATGTATCTTGGTATCAAGAAAACTGTACATTAGACTAACTTTTTGAACATCATTTCAGAGGCCGAACCAACAGCATTTTACATTGTATTCATCAAGGAAGGCTTATTTTTTTAATGACTGTAGCACCATCTCATAGACAAAAGTAGCTGCTGTTACAGTATAGTTATTCCTTCACCTAAAGAAGTAGAACAGTTTTTCTGCTGGACTCTAGTGTCCCTCTTCTCAGACCAAGATCATTGCCTCTCCATTTGCTTTGTCTTAGTATCTAGAAGGTATTAAGAATAGATCTTCAACAGTTCCTCTGCAAATCAAGGTTACCAAATATACACTCTATGTTTGTCCTAGTGTTAGAAATATTTAAAATCTTATCCTCACTCCAATGACCCCCACAGACGAAGGTGCTAGACTCAGGCACAGCAACACAGATGATACCACACGGACCGGCAACGACGAGCGACCACACTGTCACCCAGCAGATTCACCAGCGCACGCAGGCCAAGACCACCAACCGGCTACGACAAGATCTTCTAGGTCTTGGTAAGGTTTGAGGTTGGATTTCAGAAAAAGAAAGAAAAAAAGAGAAAAAAAAAGATTGATGTTCTTATTTAGATTTATTTAGGGTGTTATGGGTTCTGAAGTTCCTTTTTTTTCCGAAGGTGTTTTTTCTGTTTGTTGGTTTATATGTGGTAGATTATCTTTTTGTTTCCAGTTCTCTTGTCTCTCTCTGTCTCTTTGTCTTTTTTGTCTTATCTATCTTATCTGCTTTTCTTACTCTTTCTGTCTCTTTGTCATGTTTGTAATATTTCTATCTCTCTCTCTCTCTCATGGTTGTTTATCTCTTGCTGTGTCTGTCTGTCTATCTCTGTCATTCATTCATTCCCTCCTTCTTTCCCTCCTTTTCTCCCTTCCTCTCTCCCTCCTTACCTCTTCCTCTTTCCTCCCTCCCTGCCATCTCCTTCTTCCCTTCCTCTCCTCGCCCCTGTCCTCATCCTATCTCCCCTCTCTTCTCTCCCTTCTCTCCCTTCCCTCCCTTTACCTTACCTCCCTCCCTTCTCCCCTTCTTCATTCTCTGTATCTCATCATATTATTAAAGATGAAAAGTTGCATTTCTATTTTTTGAATATACAATTGTGTCTCTTTTTGTGCAACAAATCTGAATGACTTTTTTTTATGAAACCTCTTTCAATACCAAACTTCTTACTCTTTTCTCTCTCTTTATTTCAGATTCTCCTTGTTTTTGTTTTTTTTAGTGTTGTGATTTTGTGGCTTGCAATTTTGACCTTAATTTTGTTGGCTTTCATAGGTATTAACAGTATTACTTTTTTCATAGTTTTTAAAAAGGTATTTTCCTGTAGAATATGTTGAAAGTACTGATGATGAAATGCTAATGTTTGAATACTGTAAATATAATCAAGAAGCGAGCATTTAGATTTAACATAAGGATAGTAAATGCTATGCTAATAATATTATTATCCTTATATGTCCCCATTTAGAAATGGTCCAGTAAATATTGTTCACCACAGTAAGTCAGTTAACAGGTTACACATAGCAATTTTCACATTAATTGAATAATGTATGTCTTAAATTTTGTTTCTTCCTAAACTGTGCTTATATTTATGAACTAGCTTATTCACATATTTTGTCCATTTTTTATAATTACACTGTTAACTCTGGTTTTGTTTTTATTTATTTATTTATTTTTTACATATAGATAGCTTCACAAGATCTTAGTCACCAAGGAGTCAGCTAGAAGGCTACCTGATCTCACCTTTTTAACCTATACCTTGAATTTTAGGGAAAAATATATTTACTTCTTTTATTGTTGTTGTATTAATAACATTATTGTGAAGACTACAAACATTCGGACAGTTTGTGAAATTTGTGCGAGGCTTGACTCGAGGAATATTCATACATAGGGATCTGCATAAATACAAAAATGCATATCTATCAGTCTAGACAATCATAGCTATTGGATATATATATATAGATAAATGTATGTCTATGGTTAGATAGACAGATGTGTATTTATTTGTGCTTATGCATGTCTTTATGTATGGATATTCATTGGGTCGAGCACAAATTTAGCAAACCGGCTGAATATCATTTGTATAAAATTATTAATAATGATAAGAGTAATATTGATAAAACTGCTTTTTAAAAATTCAAGGCATGGAGTTATTGGTGAGGTCAGGTAGGGCTCGTAATTGGCTTCTTGG
>NC_051388.1:7010251-7012751 GCF_015228065.2 Penaeus monodon
AAAAAATGGAATTTCTCAAAAGAGCCTTTCAGCGGGGGGAAGAAAACTAAAAAAGAAATTAAAAAGGATAAAGTTGGAATAAAATTATGATGGAACATTTTTAAAGATAAAAAAAGCAAACAAAGGATGAAACTATCCCCCCTTTAAAAAAAAAAGATGGACCTCAGTAAGCCCGAAAAAAAAGACGCCCACTGGCAAGACATTTCTCAATTAAAATGGCAGTTCCTTATCCAAGTGACAGTTCCTTATCAAAAACCACCCACACTTCCCATATTGAATAATGAAAACAAGCGGGATTACAACAAGCGAGAGAGAAGTGGAAAGTTCCAGCGAAATGAACCAAAAAGCTAGCCCTTCGGTGTTAACCCCCGGCTGCTCCAAGTGCCAAAGGGGCCTTATCTTCCCACTTTAAAGTTTTAAAACTGCGTTAGTTCCTGCAAATGGGGCCCACACTTTGGGAAAAAAAGTAAAGCTGTCCAATCTTAAAAAGGGGGACAAATCCAGCCAAAAAAAAGCGGCCCTTTTTCCCTTTCTGTCAATCTCGCAAGTATCTGAAAAAATAATATCTTTCCCCGCAACAAACCACCTCAAAAAAAAACACTGTCGACCCTAAAATGGCTTTTTGGAAGAACCGCTCTGCTGCCGACCCGGTTTTTCCCTGACTGCAGATGGTGGGGTGCATTGGCCGCGGCACGCACTTGTGTTCTTGTCCTGCATACGGGGGCCTTTGATGGTTTTTTTAAGCAATTAAAAGCATTTGGAGTGAGCGGTGAAATCCTGGTCCTTTTTAAAAAATATCTTCGACAGACAAATGGAGTATTTTTCAATGGGAAAAAACCCCGCTTATACACATAAAGGGTGTTCTTCATGAAGCATATTGGGCCCTTATTGGAAATGTCTTCCTCATGACTGGGTCCACCTCATCCTGAAGTCAAAGCATTATGATATGGAGAAAATAGAAAAAAAAAAGACAAAAAAGGAAATTTAAATACTGGGGATCACTTCGACAAAAGTCACACAGAAAGCTTGGCGAAAAGGACTCCCACAGAAACTTACATCCCTAAAAGAATCCTGGTGCTGACGGGGTGTCTACAAGGCAAAATTGCTCTTCACTCGAGCTCCCGCCTCGGTGGGGAGGGCAAAAAATCACTGCCCCAAAACTTTTGGGTAGAATACAGAAAGAGCGAAGAAAATCAGAAGAAGTACCTCGCAGCCTCAACACAGGAGAAGGGTAGCCGGGTTTACGACGATTTTCCGCACCCCTCGCCAACACCCCGCACCTGACCAAGGAACTGCCCTAAAACGAGCTGCACGCCCCGCGAGAAAATGCAACGAGCACTAATAGATAAATTTTATGGGTATTTGTGGTTTATACTGAGTGCAGGGAAATGAATTTAGACTTAAAAATAGTCACTAAAAAAAGAAATTTTTTAGTCTGTAAAAAAAAATTTTTTACTGTACATGCTAAAAATTAAACCAAATATGATGTAAAAATTTTTTTTCAAAAAAGTAAAGAAGAGGGAGGAGAGAGAAGAGAGAGGGGAAGAGAAATAGATAGATAGATAAGAGAGGAGAGAAGGAGGGAGAGGGGGAAAGGAGGAGAGAGAGAGAAGAGAGGAGAGAGAGAAAGAGGGAGAGGGGGCGAAAAATAAGATAAGAGAGAAAGAGAAAGAAACAGAAGGAGAATGAAAGAAAAGAGAGAGAGAAAAAAGAAAGATGAAAAGGAGAGAAGCGAAAGAAAAAAAAAAGGGGAGAGATTTACACGAATGGCACTTTTGATATCTTTGTCAAATTGGATATATTGGGGGGGAGGGGAGGGGGAGGATCTATAAATGCAAGTCGCAAATCACAAAAGCACAAATCAGTAAATTGCATGACACCAAAAAAAAAAAGGAGAAATATCATGCAACTGTAAATATCCATTAGTTGAGTTTGACTTTGTTAATGGATCCGAATATTTTCGATTTACCTCAAAAGTGATAAATGGAAAGAAATTCATATCTTTAATTGAAGATGTTTTAGGAAACGGAATTTTGGGAAGACATTTTAAAATTTTTCAACAACATAAAACACCACCCAAGCCACACACAAAACCACCAAGCACACACACACCACACACACACACAACCCGACACACACACACACACAAAACACACACATACACACACACAAAACACACAACACACACACACCCCCAAAAACAAAAAAACCCAAACAACACACACACCACACACAAGCCACACACACAAAAACACCACAAAAAGCCCACACACCACAACAACCACACCACCGCACCAACCACAAACAAACCACACACAAGACAACCCACAAACACACAAAACCACGTTTTTTTTAAAAAAAAAAAAAAAAAAAAATTTTTAAAATGAGAAGAACCAAATTTACCAAATGTATCATTACAAATTTATAAAATGTAAAAATTAAACCTCTTTTTTCTCTCCTCCTTTTCCTTTCCCAATTCCTGTGTACTATAGTTTTTTCT
>NC_051388.1:7027144-7047144 GCF_015228065.2 Penaeus monodon
AAAGACAGAGAAAGGGAAAAAAAAAGGAAGAGAGAAGGGAGGAAGAGACAGAAGAAGGAAAAGAAAGACAGAGAAAGGGGGAGAGACAAAAAGACAGAGAGAAGGAAGAAAGACAGAGAAAAAGGGGAAAAAGGAAAAAGGACAGGAGAGAAGGGGAAGAACGAGAGAAAGGAGAAAGACAGGACAAGAAGGAGAGAGACAAAAAAGGGACGGAGAAAGAGAAAGACGGACAGAGAAGGAGAGAGACAGAGAGAAGGGAAAGACAGGACGGGGAAAAGGGGGAAAGCGGACGGGAAGGGAAAGGGAGAGAGACAGAAAAAAGGGAGAGGAAGGGAAAGGGGAAAACGAGAAGAGAAGGGAGAGACGAAAAAAAGGGAGAGAAGAGCGAAAAAGGGGAAAAAGACAAGACAAAAGGGAGAAAGGGAAAAAAAGGGAGACAGAGGCGAGAAAAGGGGAAAAAGACAGAGACAGAAAAGAAGGAAAAAGAGGGGAAAGGAAGAGAGGGGAAGAAAAACAGAGAAAAGGAGGAAAAAAAAGACAAAAAAGAGAGAAGGAAAAAGACAGAGACAAGGGGGGGAGGAAAGGGGAGAAGGGAAAGAAGAGAGAAAAAAACAGGACAGAGAAGGAAAAACAAAAAGGAGAAGGAAAAAAAAGCAGAGACAGAGAGGAGAGAGGACAGGAGAAAAAGGGGGAAGGAAAGCGGGAAGGAAAAGCAGGAAAGAAAGGGGGGGACAGAAAAAAAAGGAGAAGACAAGAAAGGAAAAGGGAAAGACAATGGGAAGGAAGGAGAACGACAGGGAGAAAGAAGGAAAAAGAGAGACAAGAAAAAAAGGAGAAAAAGACAAGAAAAGAAGGAGAAAAAGAACGAAAGGAAGGAGACAAGGGGAAAGCGAGCACGAAGAGCGAGAGAGGGCAAAAAGCCGAATTACCCTCCTACGCCTCCTTCGCCGCCTTCAGGTTCATCGTCGGGAACCCACGACAAAAAATTACAAAAGCCCTTATATCCTAGTAAGTTTTTTTGTTCTTTGTTTTCGACCCTTCGTTCCTTTTTTTTTTTTAGCCTTCGTTCTTGTTCTTCATTTTCGTTCCTTTTTCTTCTTTTTTCTTTCCCTTTTTTTTTTTTGTTCTTCATTTTTTGTCCTTGTTTTTCCCAAATTTTTGCCTTGTTCTTCAAATTTTCGTTCCCTTTTTCTTCAAACTTCCTTTTTCGTTTTTTTCCTTGTTCTTCAATTTTTGTTCCTTTTTCTTCAATTTTCGTTCCTTGTTTTCCCTTTTTTTTTTTTCTAATTTTTTTCCGTTTTTTAATTTTTTTTTGTTTTAAAATTTTTACCCTTTTTTTTCCCCATTCCTTTTTCCTTTCCCTTTTCTTTATTCCCCATTTTCCCACGATTATTTTTTATTTTTCCCTTTTTTTTCTTTTTTTTTAAAAAAACCCCCCCTTTTTTCCCCTTTTTTTTTTAAAGGGTTTAAAAAGAAAATAAATAATAAATGAATAAAAAAAAAAAAAAAATTGCCAGCAAACCTTCACAATAAAAAAAAAATGATAATAGGTAGATAAAGAATAATAATAGAAATAGAATATGAAAAGTAAAAATGAATAGCATGATGATAATAATAAATAATGATAATAATGATAATGATAATAATAATATTAATAATAATAATAATAATAATAATAATAATAATAATAATAATAATAATAATAATAATAATAAAAATGATAATAATGAATAATAATGATAAAAATAAAATAACAATGATGACAGTAATGATAAATAATAACAATAAAAAATAAATAGTAATAATAAACATGAAAAAAAAAATCAACAGCAAACCTGTGCAACAGAGGAAATCATCTGTTCCACTGTTTTGAGAAAAAAATTAATAAAAAATGAAAAACAGATTAGAGTGGTAAATGTTTCAAATGCTAGGAAGAAGATTGCGAATTGGCATGAGAGGAGGAATGGCAAGTAAACGAGGTGAGCAAAACAAAGTGGGAAATTAAGCGTAAACCCGCCCACCAGTCTCCCTCTTCCCCGAAGCCACGCCCTCGAAATCTACCCCCCTCCCCCACAATCCACGCCCACTAAATGAAGAGAAGGGAGGAGAGAAAGGAGGGAAGTGATAGGAAGGGAGGGGGGGTGGGCGGTGGAGTAAGAATGAAGAGAGGGAGGAATAAAGAAGAAGGGGAGGGAGAGGAAAAAAAAGAGGATTGGGAAGTAAATAAAAGAGAAAAAAAACGAAAAATAGAAAGAAAAAGATGAGAAATAAAGGAAGAATAGAAAAGAAAATTTGAGAAATGAAAAGATGAAATGAAAAAGACAAAAAAAGGGAGAAACACGAAGAGTAAGGAAGAGATGAAAAAGACAAAAACAAAGGAAAAATACGAAGAAGAGCGAAAAAAAGATAGCAAGAGAGGAGAAGAGAAAGAGAGAGAGAGAGAGAGAGAGAGAGAGAGAGAGAGAGAGAGAGAGAGAGAGAGAGAGAAACGATAAATACATAATGCAAAACTCTAAAGCGGATAGAGGGCAGACGAAATGCCAAGAGGTCAAGTGAGGTCACGAAATACAGATAATGTAACGACATGACTTGACCAAATCATATCAAACTTTATTACAAACTGGTTCAGAAATACGTTTATCCATAGTAAAAAAAAAAAAAAAAAAAAAAATAATTTATCGATAGTAATATATATGAATTTATTACTAAAACATTTAATGTATGAATCTCGTCCGAACTGACTTTTGTATTTATAATGAATAGATAGTAATGTGCATTTTTTTTTTACATATTCAAAGTGAACATTTGTTTACATTTAACATCATGTATTTTTATGCCGAGAAAAAAAAAATCGAGGGGGAGGGGTATATTGAATTTTTGAGTGAGTGAGTGAGAGGGGGTAGGGAGAGGAAGGGAGGGGAAGGGAGGGTGGGAGGGAGGAGGGAGGGGAAGGGAGAGAGGAGAGATAGAGAGAGAAAGAGAGAGAGAGAGAGAGAGATAGAGATAGATAAATAGATAGATAGATAGAGAGAGAGAGAGAGAGAGAGAGAATGAGAGGGAGAAAGACAGAGACAGAGAAAAACAGACAGGCAGATAGACAGACAGTCAGACAGAATGACAAACAGACACAGAGAGAAATATCGAAGTCAAATACCCCCCCCCCCCTTCCGCCCGCAGTCCAAGTTCGGCCACTTCCTCCCGTACACCATCCTGGGCGTGGCGACCGTCGCGGGCGGCCTCGTGTGCGTCCTCCTGCCGGAGACGCTCGACCAGAAGCTGCCGGACACCCTCGAGGACGGCGAGGAATTCTTCGCGGCTCAGGGATGCTGCTACGACCCCTGCGCCAGGTGGGTGGGGGAGGGCGAAGGAGGAGGAGGGAGGGAGAGGGAGGAAGGGAAAGGAGGGAGAAGGAGGGAAGAGGGAAGGAAGGAAGGAAGATGAAGGAGAGAAGAGGGAAGGAAGGAAGGAGGGAGAAGGAGGGAAGAGGGAAGGAAGGAAGGAAGGGGCGAAGGAGGAGGAAGGTAATAGGAAAGGATAGAGGAAAAGGAAAGAGGAAGGAGGGAGACGGAAGGAAGGAAGGAGGGAGGCGAAAGAGGGAGGGATATGCAGAAGGAGCTCGAGAGTAAGGAAGGGAGAGGGACGCCTTTGAAAGCGAGGAGGACCTTCCCTGCGCCAGGTGGGTGGAGGAAGGGAGGATGGAGGAGGAGGGAGGGAGGGAGAGGGAAGGGAGGATGGAGGAGGAGGGAGGGAGGGAGGGATGGAGAAGGAAGGAGGAAGGAAGAGGGAAGGAGGGAGAGGGAAGGAAGGATGGAAGGAGGGAAGGAGAAGGTAAGAAGGAGGAAGAAGGAAGGAAGTAAGGAAGGAGGAAAAATGAAGGATGGTGGGACGGAAAAGGAAGAAGAGAGGAATAAGGAGAAAAGCTAAAGAGGGAAAGAACGAAGGGGATGTAAAAGGAGAAGAGAATGATAATAGAGAAGAGAGGAGGGAGGAAGCAGGAGACACAGAAGGAAGGAGAAGAGGAAGGAGAGAGAGGATATGTATGGGATGACGGAAGGAAGGAAAAGAACAAAGGGAAGAGGCAAAGAAGAAGGAAAAGAGGCAGTCGAATCCTACCCAAGACATCAACTAATAAAGGTCCCTCGCTGCCTTATACAAAGTCCTTCGAATAATGACACTATCTAGTCCTTGCAAGACCATATGAGACTTAAAACCGGATCAGGTAGAAGGAAAAAGGAAGAAAGATAGATGAAGAAGGAGAGGGAGAGGGGTAATAATGAATAATCAGTGGATAATCTTGAATAATCGGTGTTAATCATTTTAGGATAGGGTCGGTGAGGTTGGCTTAGGATAGTTAGTGCAGGATAGGATAGGATATGTTATGTTAGGATATAGGGGGGGGGAGGGCGTGAACTACGTATGTTAGGCTAGGTTGTGATAATGCAGAATGGAATAACTTAGATCAGGCTAACTTAAATTAGGATTAAGTTAGGATATGATGCAGTGAGGATAGGATCATCCGTTTAAGATAAAGAAACAGATATCTATCTATCTATCTATCTATCTATCTATCTATCTATCTATCTATATATATATATATATATATATATATATATATATATAATATATATATATATATCCACTTACTAATTTATCTATAATGGGACACACCCCTTTCGACTATGTAAAATACGAACGTATATCAACAAAGACTGGTGAATATCTCAATATCTACTTACCCTGTTACCAGATACAATCACCACATACCATACTGTCTTCCAACTACCACTCCTACCATCACCTTTTTTTCAGATACAGAACTCAAGTATCAACTTCCGACGACCTTGCAACCCCGAGTGACGACGACCCGGTTGAGATGCCCTTAAGAACCTGCCATAGCCAAGAGTGGTGGCTTTCTTTTTAATAAAAGAATACAATTATTAGTGTTTTATGTGTTTATTTGTCGTTTAGTTGTGGTTATCAAGTAGATTGCTTTGATTAGCGTTTCATTTTGTGTTTAGATTTTTTTTTTGTATCAATATCTAACAGAACTTTCAATAAGACATATAAATGAATTAGAAAGGAAAAGAAGAAAAGATATAAAGAAATCTGTAAGTGGAACATATAGAACATTTTTCTTATTTTTTTCTAGAAGAATATTCCAAAATTTTGTATATGCGAGAAAGATATATTTTTTTTCTTTTAAATCTCCATATCTTTCGTTTCCTTTAAAAAACACACACGGAAACCTGCATTACAAACCAACCTAATCTTATCAAGAATGATATTCAACGGGAAAAAAAAACTATCACAATTTACAGTAATTTAAAATGTATTTTTTGGCATTATCTTTATAGTAGCTAAATCAGACACAGTGACTGAGCGCTGTAACATGATTGTATATTTTTGAAACAAAATGATACGTGTTTTGAATATTAGGGAGTAAGTCCATGATCATGAAACAACAACTCAGAGTAATATGGTTTAATTCATTTGTAAAAAAGATACATCAATGCATTTTATTTCTTATTTCTAACTATATAAATATGTTAATATATCACAGAGTAGAGAGACCAGTTAAATTACCTTTTTTTTTTTCTCTCCCTTTCTTTCCGAACCTTCTCTCTCTCTCTCTCTCTCTCTCTCTCTCTCTCTCTCTTTATCTTCTCTCTCTCTCTCTCTCTCTCTCTCTTTTATTTTTTTCTCACTCTCTCCCCATTTCCTTCTCTATCTTTCTCTCTCCCTCATTCTCTTTTCTTCTTTCTGTCTTTCTCTTCTCTCTCTCTCTCTCTCTCTCTCTCTTTTCTTTCTTTCTCTCCCCTTCTTCCTCGTAAAAGTAATCTCATACTTTGGAAATATAATCTTTCACAGCATCTTTATCTTCTCCCCCATCTCCTGTACCTCCTCCTCCACCTCCTCCTCCTCCTCCTCCTCCTCCTTCTCCTTCTCTTTCTCCTTCTCCTTCTCCTTCCCCTTTTCCTTCTCCTCCTCTTCCTCCTTCTCCTCCCTTTTCTCTTCCAATTCCAGTTTCGTTTCCACCTTTTCCTGTTCCAGCATCCGTAGAGGCTCGTCTTCTGAAAAAAAAAAAAAAAAAAAAATATAATATATAGTTTGCAACATTAAATTCACTCCGACTGTCTCAGATGTTGAGATATTAGTGGATATTATTTTTTTTTTTAAATTAAAAAAGATATTGCTACATAATAGAATGACTATTTATAATTATGAATAACATGAAACTGTTTACTGTTTGCCATGTTTTATATTATATAATATAATCATCATTTTCATTATTATTATTATTATTATTATTATTATTATTATTATTATTATTATCACTATTATCATCATTATTATTATTATCATCATTATTATCATTATCATTAATCTAATCATCATTACTATCATTACCATTATTATCATCATCATTATTATTATCATTACTATCCTCATTATAATAATCATTAGTATCATTAGTATTCACTCACCCGTTTCTTCTTCCTCTGTGCGTCTGCTAATGTACAATGAATTGACTGAATGAATAATAAACCACTGAATTAATTCATATGACGCATCTTTCATCTTTTGAAAATAATCAGTAAATATGAATTGTGTTAATATAGTAAGACAAGAAAGAGAGGAGGATAAGCAGCCGAGGTGGATAGGTAAAATTTTTTGATAAATGGATAGATAGACAGATGAATTGATGATAGATAAGTAGATATATGGTAAAAAAGATATATTATATAGACAGAGAGGGGATGGGAGAGAAAAAAAGGAGAGGTTGAAAAATAGAGAGGTAGAGACAGATAGATAGGTGGAGAGAGAGAGAGAGAGAGAGAGAGAGAGAGAGAGAGAGAGAGAGAGAGAGAGAGAGAGAGAGAGAGAGAGAGAGAGAGAGAGAGAAATTAAGAAACAGAAAGGAAAAAAATAATAAAAGTAATAATAGGATTAGAAATAAATATACCTTTAAAATTAAACCATTAATTTTCTATATAAAAAAAAAACACACTACACCATTAAAAAAACAACAACAACAAAGTCCTTTTAATTTCATACAGGGTTAGTAGATTAATCTATTAGAAAATCAAATTCCTCCTCCCCTTCTTCCTCCTTCCTTCCTTTCTCTTTGTTTCATCCCTTCTATATCCTTCTACCTACTTCTTACTCTCCTTCCATTTTTTCCTCCTTCCCTTCACTCCTTTCTTCTTCCTTCTATTCTATGTCTCCCTCCTTCGTACGTTTTCTCTCCATCTTTCCCTTTGTCTTTCCATTCTTCTCCCTCATTCCTTGTCTATTCTTTCTTCTATTTCCTCTTTCCCTCTTCCTTCTCCTGCTTCCTCTTTCCTTCTCCCTTCCTCCGTGTTTCCCCTCTTTCTCTCTCTCCCTTTACCATCACTCTATTCTCAAACTCTCCATCCTTTCTTTCATCTTCTTTCTCTATCTCCTTCCTTCCATCCAACTCTCTCTATCCTTCTTTATTCTTCCTTCCTTCTGTTCTATACGCTCCCTCTCTCTTCTTTGTCTTCTCATTCTTCTCTATATCCTCCATTCCTATCTTCTCCTTCTTTTCTATTATTACTCTTTTTGTTATTCCTACTCCCCCTTTCCCTCTATAATCTTCTCCCTCTCCATCCCCCTCCTTCTTTCCTTCTCCCTTCCTCCTCCCTTCCCTCTCCCTCCCTCCTTTCTGCCTTTTCGCTCCCTCCTTCCTTGTTTCTCCTCCTCCCTTCCCTCTCCCTCCCTCCCTCCTCCTCCATCCTCCCTTCCCTCTCCCTCCCTCCCTCCTCCTCCATCCTCCCTTCCCTCTCCCTCCCTCCCTCCTCCTCCATCCTCCCTTCCCTCTCCCTCCCCCCCTCCTCCTCCACCCTCCCTTCCCTCTCCCTCCCTCCCTCCTCCTCCACCCTCCCTTCCCTCTCCCTCCCTCCCTCCTCCTCCACCCTCCCTTCCCTCTCCCTCCCTCCCTCCTCCTCCATCCTCCCTTCCCTCTCCCTCCCCCCCTCCTCCTCCACCCTCCCTTCCCTCTCCCTCCCTCCCTCCTCCTCCATCCTCCCTTCCCTCTCCCTCCCTCCCTCCTCCTCCACCCTCCCTTCCTCCACCCACCTGGCGCAGGGAAGGTCCTCCTCGCTTTCAAAGGCGTCCCTCTCCCTTCCTTACTCTCAAGCTCCTTCTGATTATCCCTCCCCCTTTCTCCTCCCTCCGTCCTTCCTTCCTTCTCCCTCTTTCCTTTCTTCCGTCTCCTTTCCTCCTCCTTCCTTTTCTTCTATCCATTTCTATTACCTTCCTCCTCCCTCGCCCCTTCCTTCCTTCTTTTCCTCTCCTTCCTTCCTGTCTTCCCACTCCCTCCCTTCTCTTTCCTTCTCCTCTACCCCTTCCTCTTACCTTCCTGCCTTTTTTCTCTCTCCTTCTTTTCCTTCTCCCTCCCTCCTCCTTTATCCCTCCGTCCTTCACCCCTCCCCCACCCACCTGGCGCAGGGGTCGTAGCAGCATCCCCGAAGAAGGTCTCACTCCACCTCCCTCCCTTCCTTCCCTCTTCCCTCTTCCCTCCTTCTCCCTCCTTTCCCTTCCTCCCTCTCCCTCCCTCCTTCCTTCGTTCTTTCCCTTCCTCCCTCTCCCTCCCTCCTCTTCCTTCGCCCTCCCCCACCCACCTGGCGCAGGGGTCGTAACAGCATCCCTGAGCCGCGAAGAATTCCTCGCCGTCCTCGAGGGTGTCCGGCAGCTTCTGGTCGAGCGTCTCCGGCAGGAGGACGCACACGAGGCCGCCCGCGACGGTCGCCACGCCCAGGATGGTGTACGGGAGGAAGTGGCCGAACTTGGACTGCGGGCGGAAGGGGGGAGAGGAGATAATGCGAATAACAGGGTGATAAGGAGAAGGAAGAGGAGGTAATTCGAATAACAGGGTGATAAGGAGAAGGAAGAGGAGATAATGCGAATAACAGGGTGATAAGGAGATGGAATTGTAACAAAGAAATAAAGAAAGGAAGGAAGAAAGAAAAGAAGAAGAAGAAGAAGAAGAAAAACAATGAATCGAATTATAGTGATAATGATGATAAAGAGATGGAAGCAATTACGATGATTATTCGACTAATAATGATAATGATGATAAAATGATGGAAGGCTAGCAACAGAGGCAATTATGATGATGATAACATAGTGATGATAAAACTAACAATAATAACAATGGTGAACCGAGAACAATGACGTTTGAAAGGACTGTTGGATCGGATTTATATCTAACATCAGAAAATATCACAACAAAGCACAAGATCAACTTCGATTCTGGATAAAATACACCTAATATTGGAATGACTTACGACCCATTTTTCTTTTTCTTTTTTTTTTGTGTGTGCTAGAGGCCGTGACGTCACCAAGGTTTCCCGAGTTTTTCTGAGATTATTGGAAAGACTTTTGGAAAAACATTTTTCGATTTTTTCCCTTGAGGCCGTGACGTCATCAAGGTTTCCCGCGTTTTTTCGTAGATTTCAAATTTGTGTTTACTTGGAAACTTCGTGAATTTAGTTATAGGATTAAATTAATTTATTAAGAGGAACCATAAGATGACAAAATAAGGATCGCCCATTTACTTTAAAGTTAAAAAAAAAAAAAAATTGAGACGAGAGAGAAATAAAACGGAAGAGGGAGATATGACAGAAGCAATCAAAACCAAATTAAGATCAGATATGACACACGATGGAAAGAAGACAAAAAAAAAAAAAAAAAATAAAAAAAAAATAAAATAAAATAAAGATAAATAATTAGAAAATGTGAGAAGAACAAAAAAAAAAAAAAAAAAAAAGCATAGGAAGAACTTTTTAAAATTAACAATCGATAACAACGACCGAAATCTCTCTTTATCTATCTATCTATTCACCTTTATCTATCTACTCGCCTTCACCTATCTACTCACCTATCTTTATCAAGGCGAAAATGTACTTGAGAGACTGATGGTGATTGATAAGCAAACTGACACGTTGACAGGTCGTTTGCATGGCAATTGTTTGGAATGCAAAGAAGCGATTCGGACGCGGGGGCTTAAAGCAAGGTCTTAGAAGAAATGAAAAAAAAAAAAAGCAAAAAGAAAAAAGGAGGAGGAGAAGGACGCGAAGGAAAGGAAGGAATAGGAGGAAGAGGAGGAGGAGGAAGAGGAGGAAAAGAGGGAGTAGGAGAAGGAGGAGGAGGAGGAGAAGGAAGGAGGAGGAGGAGGTGAAGGAAGAGGAGGAAGAGGAGGAGGAAGAGGAGGAGGAGGAGGAGGAGGAGGAGGAGGAGGAGGAGGAGAATGAGGAGGAGGAAGAGGAGGAGGAGGAGGAGGAGGAGGAGGAGGAGGAAGAGGAGGAAGATTAGAAGGAGGAGGAGGAGGAAGAGAAGGGGAAGGAATAAGACGAGGAGAAGAAGGAGGAAACACAGCAGGGGGAGAAGGAAGAAGATATGGAGGAGGAGATGATAAAGGTAATAATAACAAAAAGATGAAAAAGAAGACAGAGGAGAATAATAATAATAAGAAGACGAAGAAAAATAATGATAAGTCGAAGAAAAAAGAAAAAGAAGTAGGAGGAGAAGGAAAAATAAAAATAAAAGAGGAAGAAACGAAAACAAAGAGAAAAAATATAAAAAGAAGAGAAGAGGAAACTATAGAGAAACAAAGAAGAATAAAGATAGAGAGAAGGAGAAAAGAAGAAGATGAAGAATAGAGAAGGAGAAATCTGAGGAGGAAAAGAAGAATGAGAATGAGAAGGAAAGGGAAAAGCAGACGAAAAGAATAATAATAAGAAGAAAAAAGAAAAAAAATAATAATAATGATAATAATAATAAGATGATGATGATGAGGGGACCGAGGAGGAGGAGGAGGAGGAGGAGGAGGAGGAGGAGGAGGATGAAGATGATGATGTTGAGGAGGAGGAGGAAGAAGAAGAAAAAGAAGAAGAAGAAGAGGAGGAGGAGGAGGAGGAGGAGGAGGAGGAGGAGGAGGAGGAGGAGGAGGAGGAGGAGGAGGAGGAGGAGGGAGGAAGAGGAGGAGAAGGACACCATAATAAAGACCCACAAAACACTTACACCGAAAGTATAGAAGAACGAAAAGAGATAACAAAGGAAAATTATGTGAAGCTTCCGAATCGATATTTAAACCGATAGACACAAAGGCTTCACAAAGGACCCTCAGAACACTTCAACACACAGCTCACTAATTCAGGCTGATACGGTGGCGATTCCCTTATGGCGGAGGAGGAGGAGGAGGAGGAGGAGGAGGAAGAGGAGAAGGAGGAGGAGGAGGAGGAGGAGGAGGTGGAGGTGGAGGAGGTGGAGGAGGAGGAGGAGGAGGAGGAGGGAGGTGGAGGTGGAGGAGGTGGAGGAGGAGGAGGAAGAGGAGGAAGAGGAGAAGGAGGAGGAGGAGGAGGAGGAGGAGGAAGAGGAGGACTGTACTCATCGAGGAGAGAATGAGTGAGTGAGGTAGTTTCATCGCGACTCATCGGGATATGAGGGAGAGATGAGTAACTTTGGAGAGGTGATTTTGGGTAGAGATGGAATGGAGAAGGTAAGGTAAAGTAGAATGATGGATATAAGAGAGAATAAGAGTGAGAAATGGTGAATGGAAGCATGAGAATCTTGAAGGATATTGAAGGATATTCTCAGCTCAGGAGAAAAAAAAAATCGTTCTTATTCACTGAATTATTCACAATACCTATTCAAACTACAGCACAATACCTACAATACCCACTGCCTCTACCTCACCACACCCGCAGTACCCACTCCCTCCCACAATACCCACCTCTTCGCTCCCTTTTACCCCAAATACCCGCAATACTCACTTCCCTCTCACTCACAATACCCACTCAAACTACCTTGCAATACTCACAATACTCACTTCCCTCTCACTCACAATACCCACTCAAACTACCTCACAATACCCGCAATACCCACTCCCGTCTCACTCACCAAATACACCACGTAAGGCGAGACGAAAGCCGCTCCATAACCCAGCGTGTGGATAGCGCCTGAGCCAGATCCACGCGCCACCGTTGGCAGGACCTCGACCGGGTACTGTTGGCCAACGTTGATGGACATCGTGATGAGAAACCTGCCAGCAATTGCCAACACCAGGATCGCGAGGGTGTTGTCTGTGGATTGAAGTTTGGGTTGTCAAGAGTTGAGACGGGTGGGTAAGGGAGAGGAGGGATGGGAGGAGGGAGGAGGGAGGAAGGTAGTGAAAGAGGAGGGAAGAAGAGGAGGGGGAGAGGAGGAGGAGGAGGAGGAGGAGGAGGAGGAGGAGGAGGAGGAGGAGGAGGAGGAGGAGGAGGAGGAGGAAGAGGAGGAGGAGGAGGAGGAGGAGGAGGAGGAGGAAAAGAAAGAGGTGGAAGAAGGAAAAAGAGGAAGAAGAAGAAGAAGAGGGAAGAAGAGGAGGAGGAGAGCGAGGAGGAGAAGGAGAAACAAGATTGGGAGCAGAAGGAAGAAGGGGAAGAAGAAGAAGAGAGAAAAAAAGGAAAAGGTAAAAAAAAAGAGAAGAAGATAAAAATTAAAATCAAAATAATAATAATAATAATAATAATAATAATAATAAAGAAAAATAAAAATAAAAGAAAAATAAACAAAAGTAAGAAAAAGAGGATTAAAAAAAGTGAAAAAGGGAGGAGGTCGGGGATGAGAAAAAGTAAACAAAGAACAGTGATTATGCGATATTTGATACTTTTTAATCCTACGGCCTCCTCCCCTTTCCCCTTTCCCCTCGCCCCCCAGCCCCTTCTCCCCTTTCCCCTCGCCCCTCCCCCCTCGCCCCCCAGCCCCTCCTCCCCACCTCCCCTTTCCCCTTTCCCCTCGCCCCTCCCCCCTCGCCCCCCCAGCCCCTCCTCCCCACCTCCCCTTTCCCCTTTCCCCTCGCCCCCAGCCCCTTCCCCTTTCCCCTCGCCCCTCCCCCACCTCCCCATCTCCCCTTTTCCCTCGCCCCTCCTCCCCTTTCCCCTCGCCCCTCCCCTTACTCATCCCCGCCCCTCCTCCCCTCAACCTCGGCTGGGGGGAGGGCAGCAAACAACCCGCCCATCACAGACATCTAAGTGGGCGTGTCTCTTCCCCTCTTCCCCCCCTCCTCCTTCTCCTTCGTCTCTCCCCTTTCTCCCTTCTCTTTTACATTATGCCATGTCTTTATTTAGATCTTGCTCTCTCTTTTTTTTCGTCCATTGTCTCTTCTCTTCCCCTCTTTCTCTTATTCTGTCTCCCATTTTCGTATATAAATTTTCGTATGTAATTTTTTTTTCACTTGAGGCTCTTCTTCTTTCACCCTTATCCACTCGTCCCCTTTCCCCTCACCCTTACCCGGGGGAACAGCTGCTGTTCCTAAACACAACTTTTTCACCCTTATCCCTCTTCTCCTCTCCCCGTACTTGGCTAAGGATCTTGTGTTTTTTAGTAAAAAGATTAATGAGTTGATAACTCGAAAACGGGAGGAAAGATTTTATGCCTGGGCAGAATCAATTGACTCCATGACACCCATGAGCAAGGTATGGAAGGAAATAAGCAAGATTAAAGGCAATACATGCAGTATAACACCCCACCCACATCCAGATAGGGTAGCCTCATCTCTCCTCAATAAATGGTGTGAGGACTCTTCTATTGATAGTCTCCCATTATCCATACGCAGATTCTCCCTTAAATCAAGCCATAAAAACGAAATTGATTATCAGTGCCACCTCTTAGATGAGGCTGATGCACCATTTACAAGGGAAGAACTCCTTGCAGCCATTAAGACTAGCAAATCCACTGCACCTGGGGATGACGGAATCACTTATGACATCATCCGACTTCTTGCAAAGGTACAGGTAAAGGGGAAAAATCCTCTTCTTGATCTCTTCAATTTAACCTACACAGCAGGCATCTTGCCTACCACTTGGAAACAAGCAACCATCATTCCCATCCCAAAACCAGGACGGCCTGATGAATATAGACCAATTTCTCTGACGTCCTGCCTGTCTAAAACCTGTGAAAGAATCCTCCTTACTCGTTTACTCCACCAGATCAAGGACCTGATTCATCCATCTGTCTTTGGCTTTCAAAAAGGGAGAGGAACACAAATGTGTTTAGCACAGTACCTAAGTGGAAGTAATGCAGAATCTTCTTATTTCATAGATTTCAAGGGAGCATTCGACAGAGCCTCCCCTACAGCAATCCTCCATGAACTAACACTCTTGGGAGTTAAGGGCAAGCTTCTGCTATGGATTAAGGATTATCTATCTTTGAGAAGAGCAAAAGTGTGGTACCAAGGCACCTACAGTGCTTATGGCGAATTAGAACTAGGCACTCCACAACGGGGAATATTGTCCCCTACACTATTTAATATACTTATGCACTCTCTTTGCAAACTTAACGATGAGTTAGGAAACCTATGCAGTATCACATCATATGCTGATGACATTCTTATTCAGGTATTTGATAGGGGGGATTACATTCTACGGAGGTTTAGCAAAAAGTGTGCTTCCCTCGGACTCATAATCAACCCAATCAAAACTAAGTATATTTCGAGATCTCGTAAACTACCTTACATTCCAAGGTTAGGAGGACAAACTATTGCAAGAACTGACACCTATAAATATCTTGGTGTTATGGTGACTGCTCCCCACCTCATGTCCCGCAGTTCTCGCTTTACCAAGGATATTGTTCAAAACATCAAGGAACGTTGCCTTGAGCGTTTAAAACCATTGCACTACATAAGTAACAGATATATAGGTGCCTCCCTGAGAGTCCTAAGGTTGATGTATATCTCCCTTGTTAGGTCCATGATAGACTATGCAAGCCCAGTTCTTAGTATGTTTCCACCAGTGCCCTCAAACCACTTGAAGTTTTACAGAACAAGGCCATGAGAATTATACTTGGATGCCCAATGACTGCCAAAGTTCTCGTCATGAGGAAAGAGCTAGACCTCCCCTCTATTCACAGTCGCGTCATCCAAGTTAACACCATACTTGGCATCAGACTCCTGCAGATTCTACCCAGACCACAAATCTCCAATATTCTCTCAAACGAGATAAATTACAGAGTTAGGCATACCCGACCTCGATACTCCAATCTCATACATTCCAACTTAGAATGGAAAACTAAGACTGCTCATACTATTATGTTCTTCAATGTATGGAACAACGAAGCTATTAACCTTCTCCTCTCTCCCCTCTCTCACCCACCCTAAACCCTCTACCCTCTCACCCTTCCCCTCACCCACACCCTCACCTGGAGGCACATGAAAGCACCCAGCACCTAACACCCTTTCCCACCCTTCCCCTCACCCTCTCATTTCTCACCCTCACCCATCCCCTTCCCCTTTCCCCTCCCCTTTCTTACCCCCCCTCCCTCACCACTCACCACCACCACTCACCACCATCACTCACCACTACCACCACTCACCCTCCCCCCACAACCACCACCTCACCACTCACCCTCCCCCCACAACCACCACCTCACCACCTCACCACCACTCACCTGGAGGCACCGCAGCGATCCCCAGACACAGGAGGCCGCCCAACACCAGCGTCCACACCGTCGTGTGCCTCCGCCCCAGTTTCTCCACCGCCACCATCGTCAGGAAGTCGGCGGGGAGCTCGACGAAGCCGGCGAGGGTGAAGGTGACGAAGACGTTGGTGCCGATGTGTTCGGTGTTGCGCATGTGGGCGTCGTAGGCGAGGATGATGACCATCCTGTGGGCGGGTGGAGGGAGGGAGAGGGAGGGAAGGGGGGAGGGAAGGGGGGAGGGAGTGGGGAGAGGTGGAGGGGGGGAAGGAAGGGGAGGAGAGGGGAGTGGGAGGAAAGGGTGGAGGGAGAGAGGGGATAAGGAGAGGATAGAGGGAGGGGAGGAGGGTGAGAGGGAGGAGCAAGGGGGAGAAAGAGAAGGAGGGTGAAGAGGATAGAGGGAGGGGGAGAAGGAAGGGAGAGGGAGAGGGGAGATAGATAGAGACAGATAGATAGATAGATTGATAGATAGAGAGATATAGGGAGAGAGAAGGGGGGGGGAGCAAGAGGGAGAGGGAGGAGGTATGTTTAGTCATTCTTATTGGTGATGCTAATGAGAATGATGCTAATGAAGTGCATCATCATCAAAGCATCACCATCATCACCAAATCACTACCATATACTCCATCAAATCATCATTATCACTATAAAATCATATCACCCTCACCATCAAATCACAATACACCGAAAAACACCACCAACTCACCACCCTCACCATCACTTCATCCTCGCCATCACATCACCACCATCACCATCATCACATCACCACCCTCGCCATACTCAGAATCACACCTATATCCACCACCATCACCACCGCATCACCGCCATCACTATATTCAACCTCACCATCGAATCACCATCCTCACAATTACACCGAAACCCGCCGCCCTCACCATCAAGTTACCACCCTAACCACTCTCACCATACGCACAATCACACTCACCACTAAACCGCCATCCTCACCATCAAATCACCACCCTCACCATACTCTCCCTCACCGTCAAATCACTATGAAATCACCACCCACACAGGCTCCACCTCACCACCCTCACCATCGTCACCACACTCACCATCTCACACTCACCACCCTCACACTCACCACCTTCATCATCGTCACAACACTCACCATCCTCACAATCCCACTCAACACCTCACCATCCTCACCACTCTCACCATCGTCACCATCGTCACCATCGTCACCATCGTCACAATCCTCACAATCCCACTCACCATCCTCACCATCCCCATCCTCATCATCCTCACAATCACCACCCTCACCATCACCATCCTCACCATCCTCACAATCCCACTCACCATCCTCACCATCCCCATCCTCACCATCCTCACCATCCTCACAATCCCCACCATCCCCATCCTCACCATCCTCACCATCGCACTCACCACATGAGGCAGAGCACGAGGAAGCGGCGCCTGAGCACCGGCGTCTTGAGGAGAGCCGTGACGTTGACTTTTTTCTCGTCTTTCTCCGCTTGCTTCCATCCGTAGGCCTAAAGGGGGGGGGAGGGGGGGGGGTGTAAGATCTTGGTAAAGGAGTTTTATCTGTTTGTTTGTTTTGTTTTTTTTGTTTTGTTTTGTGTTTGTTTGTCTGTCTGCTTATCTGATTTTTTTTTCTGTTTGTCTGTCTGTCTCTGTCTGTCTGTTTCTGCCGTTTCTCTCACTACTGTCTATTTCTATCTGTGTCAGTGTTTATCTCTATCTTTATCTCTCTCCACAATTCCCATTCACCAAAATGCCCCCTCCCTCCCCCCCCAATCAGTCAGAACCCCCCTCCCTTCCCTCTCCCTCCCCCTCCCCCGTCCCTTCTTTTTTCCCCTCTCTTTCTCCTTCCTATAACCCCCCCCCCCTTTTTTCCTTTCTACCCTTACGTTGAACTCTTCCTCTCCCATCTCCCTCACCCCTGACCTGACCTCTCCTACTTCACCTTGAACGTCTTTCCCCTCTCCCTCTCCTCCTCCTCCTCCTTCCCCCCTTACCTTGAGGTCCTTCCCCTCTCCCTCCCCTCCCTCTTCCTTCTCTCTCCCCTTCTCCTTCCCCTCCCTCTTCCCTCTCACTACCCCTCCCCCTCCTTCCCCTTCTCTCTTCCCTACCCCCTCCTTCCCCCCTCACCTTGAAGTTCCTCCCCTTTCCCTCCCCTTCCTCCTTTCCTTCTCACAACCCCTTCCCCCTCTCCCTCCCCTCTACCTCCCCATCCCCCTCCTTCCCCTCTCCCTTCCCTCCCCCTCCTTTCCCTTCCCCCCCTCTCCCTCCCCTCCCTCCCCTTCCCCCCCCTCACCCCTACCTTGAACTCCTCCACGACCTCGTCCGAAAGCGGTTTCTTGTTAATTCGTCCGGCTTTCTTGAGGATGGCGATGGCTTCTTCGACTCGACCTTGACTCAAGAGCCATCTCGCGGACTCGGGGACGATCCTGTGGAAGGGGAGGGATGAGAGAGAGAGAAAGAGAGAGAGAGAGAGAGAGAGAGAGAGAGAGAGAGAGAGAGAGAGAGAGAGAGAGAGAGAGAGAGAGAGAGAGAGAGAGAGAGAGAGAGAGAGAGAGAGAACCAGTCAGAGAAAAGCAGAAACAAACAGGAAAGAGAGAAACAAAGACAGAAAATAAAGAGAACGCACACAAATCCCAGAACAACCTATACCCATATCCACATCTACACACACACACACACACACACACACACACACTGAAACTAACCACAAATAACCTCATTACACATACCAAATATACAACAACACCCCCCAGAATAAACAGATAATCACCCCCACGTCCCTCTCACCATATGAAAGCAATGCACGAGAGCTGCGGGAGGTAGATAGCGATAGTGAAGAAACTCCAGTGTCCGAAGGCGACAGCTATCCAAGGTAACGCACACATGGCCGCGGTGAGGAACAGCATAATCGGGACGTTGGCCATGATGGTTCTGTATTTGCTTGAGACGTATTCCAGCACTGTCTTTTGTTGTTTGTTGTTGGTTGTTGTTTGTGGGGATTGGGAGGGAGAAGGAGAGAGAAGAAAATGGTTGAGTTGGTTGGATTTTGAGAAAGGTTGGTTGGTGAATTCGAGAGAGGGGGAACTAAATTATTTTGGTTTGAGTGAAGAAATTAAATTCTATTAGATAATCTTCAATTTTGGAATGATTGCATCATTTGTTCTCATTTTTCATTTTGCTAAGATTGTTGCCTCTTTCTCCTAGAAATTAATCCTGGATTGCATTATCAATGAAAACATCTATTTATACAAATCAAGCAAGTGTACAAGTATCTCAAACGTGGCGGAGGTTCCATGACTCACACAGTATGTAGGCGACCATATAGTGCGTGTCGTAGGTCATCCCGACGATGAACCTGAAGACGGCGAAGGAGACGAAGGAGGAGCAGAAGGCGGAGGCCACGCCCCCCAGCCCGCCCACCACGTTGGTGGCCACGATGACCGGCAGGCGGCCCCACGCGTCCGCCGCCCAGCCCAGCACAGGCGAGCCCACGAGGGACCCCACGAAGAACAGCGACTGGGCCAGGGGAGGCTTCCAGTCCTCGCCGCACACCCAGTCCAGCTGAGACACGGGGGGGGGGGGGGTTATTCGGCTTTCGGGATATTCTGTTTGATATAGTATTTCTGTGTCCTTTCTCGCTCTCTCTCATTCCCTCGTTCTCTCTCTCTCTCTCTCTCTCTCTCTCTCTGTCTTTCTGTCTCTGCCTCTCTCTCTATATATACAGATTCTGTTATGCTCAAACGACCTTTCCCGAGCCACACATAACACAAAGGAAAATCAATATCCTTCTCAATGATGCAACATGTAAATCGATACGGTCAATGCATCCTAAAGAGTAAGTTGCAATACTTGATAACTTAATCAGTTACCATATTTCTAATTTAGTCATCAAGTTACCATACTTCCAACTTACTAATCACCTAAGTTAACATACCTCTAACTTACTCATCAACCAACTTACCATACCTCTAACTTACTCATCACCTAAGTTACCATACCTCTAACTTACTCATAAAGTTACCATACCTCCAACTTACTAATCACCTAAATTACCATACCTCTGAAGTAATGGTCGGGTAATAGAGTGAGTATTCGTAAGTCCATCCATGACTACAGCTGGTGATAGGCCA
Organism: Penaeus monodon; assembly: GCF_015228065.2. NCBI lineage: Eukaryota > Metazoa > Arthropoda > Malacostraca > Decapoda > Penaeidae > Penaeus > Penaeus monodon. The sequence continues at coordinate 7,046,752 of NC_051388.1, forward strand.
GCTGGGGTCGGGCCAGCTGGCATTACTCTGAACCACCTGTGAACAAACGTAATAAAAGTACAGTGGTAGAATTAATTATTGATTTGGGTGTTTGTTTGTTTGTTTTTCTGTCAGTAGGATTTTATTCTTATAATTGTTGTGACAATAATGATAATGGTAATGATAATAGTAATGATATGAATATTGACAATAATGGTATTAATAATGATGGTTGTAGTAACAATAATAATAATAATATTGATACTACTACTACTACTACTACTAGTACTACTACTAATGATGACAATAATAATAATGATGATGATGATGATGATGATGAGGATGATGATGATGGTGATAATGATAATGATAATGAAATAATAATAATGATAATAATAATAATATAATAATAAT
>NC_051388.1:7064644-7067144 GCF_015228065.2 Penaeus monodon
ACACACACACACACACACACACACACACACACACACACACACACACTCATACACACACACACAACATATATATATATATATATATATATATATATATATATATATATGTGTGTGTGTGTGTGTGTGTGTGTATGTATGTATGCATGTACGCATGTATGTATATCAAATCTCAAATTCATTCGCCTTGCCCTTTCGTCCCAGTTCCGGTCTCCGAATTTCGTTACTCCATCGCATCATCATACATGCATGCATACATGTATATATGGGTAGATAGATAGGTATACATACATGCATACATGAATACGTACATACAGTATATATGTATATATATATATATATATATATATATATATATATATATATATATATATATATATATATGTGTGTGTGTGTGTGTGTGTGTGTGTGTGTGTGTGTGTGTGTGTGTGTGTGTAGGTAGGTAAGTAGAAAGATAGGTAGACACAGATATATACAAATGCAATTTTTTCATTATCATTATATAACATGACGCTTCGCGGCCCTCTCCAACAGCGCCCGCGGAGCCACCTGAAGGCTCGCGCGGGGTTCCTCAGGCACAGCCTCACGCGCACGCTGGCGGGCTGCGCGTCGTTGTGCGCCAGGCCGTGCATGTGCATGCTCTGCAGGATCTTGTACAGCTGCATCGTCACTGCCATGCGTGCTCCGAACAGACCAGGAAATCTAGCAGAATTTTTAATAGGTATTGGGTGATTGTCTAAGAGTTAGCTTGACGTTCGGCTTCCTCCTACGTGAAAAAATACCCCGATACTCTCTCTTATGGAAAACTTAAAACCCCACTGGCGGTCCCAGCTATGAATCATACCCAGTGCTAATTGGATTCGATTTGTCGAGAATTCTGCATTACGGCTGGATTGCCATAATACACAATCATCGGCGTACAGTGAGTATTTAAGATTCCGAGGAGGAGCTGGTAAGATGTCAATGATCATGCACAGAAATAATGCTGGTGACAAGACACTTCCTTATTCGAAAACGTGTCTGTCACAAAATAATTTGACAGAGAAAATTCTGCACAAAATGAAAATTTTAATAAAACAAGGCACGTTTCCACGTAATCCAAAAGCATAAAGTTTTCTAAGGAGGCCATATCGCCATGTCATGTCGTATGCAATAACCTACTCTTAAAAATTCGTTCCGTGACCTTGCATAAGCAACTTGTTAGCGCAATTGGGCGGTAGGAGATAGCGGACCTGGGATTGCCAAAAATCTGATTTATTCATATTTCATTGTACACTTCTAGCAACTTAATCATGGTATCATAATTAAGATGCTTTCTTATCTCATATCGAATCTTATCGGGGCCTGGGGATGTTCCTCTACAGGCTTCTAGGGCTCGGACAAGTTCATTCAGTATTAGATCTTGGTTGCAATCAAAGTCATTTCCTGTGGCAAAGTGTATAGGTTGCAGCTCAGCCGTTTCCTTGGTGGTCAGGAATGCAGGGGGGTAATGGTCCGAGTTGCTTGAGTATGAGAACTGCCTGACGAGTAAATTAGCAATGTCTTTTTTTCTTATTGATTTTATCAACAGTGCACCAAACCAGTAATATTGATGCATTGCTATTTAATGGAGAGACAAAGCTCCGCCAAGAGCCCTAGCTCTTGCATAGTTTGTTATTGCAAAAAATCTTGTTATGGATGTTATTTCTGAAAACCTATTGGCCCTACCCCCGTGAACTCTGTGCTAAACGCTATCTGTCGAAGTCTTAGGAATAGATATCACTGCTGCATCTAAGGAGGATCGAGTTATATGTGGGACACTTCCTTACTGCCGAACTTGCCTAGGCGAAGGAAGGCAATTCGATGTCCCCCCCCCCCCTAAGCGAATACTGGAGCCCCCAAGGGAATTCCGGTAGACTCAGGGAAAAGGGGAAGTCACATGAAAAAGGAAGGGAACTCAGAATAAGAAATAGTGACCCCAAAGGCCGCCCCAGACTACTAAGCCTCCCCTACCCAGGGTTCAAAGCCCACAGGGGGCTACCCTGAGGTAGGAGAGTGCTGCGCCTACTGTAGCCTCGCGTGACCTGCAAGATAAAAGCACTGAAAGGGCAGGCAAAGCAGAACAGTTCTGAAAAATCGGATATCTGCTTTTTATAATTACTTTAGAAAAGGTAGAAACAATAATTCCGAGCGAGAATCCGGATACCAGGGTAGCGTTTGTGGCACACGACTTTGTCTTTGTTGTTTCTGTGCTTAGAACAAAAAAAAAGAAAAAAAAAAGAAAAAAAAAGAGAGAGATCATCAGTGTCACATACACGAGTATTTGCACATAAATACATGTAATATAATATAAATTATTCCTTAAAAAAAAAAAAAAAAAAAAAAAAGAAGATGAACATACAGTAGCGTGACATGTAAAATAAAAAACACATGAAATACAAAATATTTATTTCATCTTTATAACCAAATAAACAAAGACATTTTTTAAAATTCAAAATCTAATTCCAGTGTATTTGTGAATGTG
>NC_051388.1:7072144-7084644 GCF_015228065.2 Penaeus monodon
TTAGCGAAAAAGTGGCGCAACAGCCAAGCACAGCCACTCCGTCGGTAAGAAAATTTTTCTATTTATTTATTGAACATTTTCAACATCTGAGGTCATTAGAGACGTATACAAAATAGTAGCGTTTGAGTGAGGCTTAAGAGGGTAAAAGTCACAAATAATGGTATTGCGGCGAAAAGGGTGAAAATATGAGTTAACGATTAGGATAAGGAGACAGGAGAAGAAGATGAAGAAGATTTAATTAGCACAAATCGCACCGCATTTTGAATGAACCACAGGAATGGTTGAAGGTTGAAACGAACCACTGGCACTATATAGAGTTTCCTGTACTTCTTGACTCACCACGACGAGATTTTCATACAACAGCAAGAACAGCAAGAGCGTCAGGCGTAGGTTTTCTCCCCTTGGCGTTACGATGAAGACTAACCATAGTTTTCAGCAACCAAGCGTGTGGGTCACTGCTTTTAACTTTTTTTTTCATACCTTTTCTTCTTTGATGTAAAGATTTGAGATTATTAATATTATTTTTTAAAATTCTGGAGGGATGATTGGCATTTGATGATCATTTCTATTTATTTATGGTACGTGTAAATGGTTTTACGCAACTATTTTTTTTTTTAAATAAATGTACTCAATACATTTTGGTTTCCGCTACGCCAAAAAGAGTTGCCGGTTTTCACTTTATCCGCGGATGAATTTCCACGTTTAGCATTCCAGAGACAGACAAGGAAACGACTAGCAAACTATTTTATCGATTTATTTTCATTAGATGTAACGACGAAACTGGAAATATTCTTTAAAACATTCTTAAATATTCTCTAAAACTTGCATAGCTCCAATCCCTAACACATTACGCAGCAAACAAGTCCCGCACTAACTTCCATATTTTATCATACATATTTTTATATATTTTATCATAACTAACTTCAAGAATATGACTTCCTATACAAAAAGAAAGAAAAAAAAATGCCATATACATTCTTGTATTTAATGATGAATAAACACATGAATAACAACACAACTCACTCAACATCGTGCTCGAAAATGTTGTTGCAAAATTCAAGGTTATCAAGTGAGCTGTGAGGAGCCGAGGGTAAGACGCGGTCATCTAAAAAAAAAAAGGAAACAGCGTTCTTGTCTCGAAAAAGGGAGAGAAAAAGAAATATATTGAGAAAAGGTGTAAATCGTTTTGAAATGAAAAGAGAAGTAAATTTGCTGACAAAGAGTGTAAATCGTTTTTGAAAAAAAATAGAGACAAATTTGCTGTTAAAGAGTGTAAATCGCTTGGAAAAAAGAAAGAAAAAGAAAAAAAAAAAAAAAAATTTAAATCGTAAAAAAAAATCAAATTAAATAATAATGCTGACGAAGAGTGTAAATCGTTTTGGAGAAAAAAGAGAAAGAAAAATAAAATAAAAATTGCTTAGAAAGAAGTTTATTAAGTCATTTAATTTGCCATTTATGTGCACTGACGATTTCCATGAATGCTATGTGTAGGGGACAGCGTATACAATGCATTTTTTTTTTCAAGTGCCCTGTCCCACAAGGACGTTGGCGATCACGGATTTCCATGATTTTCTTGGCAATTTAGAGCGGTGGTTTGCCGTTGCCTTCCGCCCGGTGTTTTTTTTTATCGAGTCACCATCTCTATACCGGCACTGACTTGTGCTGGCTTGCAATGTGTACTGTAAATGTATTCTGTAAATGTTTGCTGTAAGCTAGCAACAACGCGTCTTCATATGTTGATGTTTACGAGCACTATATACACAATACCTATAAGTTTCATATTCAAACTACTCAAGTCAACTATATTTATTAATTTTTTGCTCCAAATAATTTCTCTTTTACACAAGCTAAAGGGAGAATAACAAACTTAAGAGTTATGTTCTGTACTTTTTATTACAAACCCAAGAAAACACAAAACCGTAACATAAGTGAGTGTGTGTGTGTGCGTAGATTTTTCTTTTTTTAGATATGTAATGTCAGAATTGGAGATTTTGGAACGTTTTTAATAGGGTAGGTCATCAATCAGTCCATATATATCCTCAGTATATGCTAAATAAGGTTTTGAAATAGTGACCGTATCATAATTTTAATTCAAAGACCAGACAGGGAATAATAATAATAATAATAATAATAATAATAATAATAAAGAAAGAGAAGAAGAAGAAGAAGAAGAAGAAGGAAGAAGAAAAGAAGAAGAAGAAAGAAGAAAATAAGAAGACGAGGAAGAAGAAAAAGAAAGAAAAGAAACTGGTATTTCCGAGGCGCATTTCTCACAGGTGCGGGAGGGGATGGCGCTATTTTGCCCTCTGACACCAGCAACCCGGTGAGGATCCCTGGCCGTGCTTCCTACCTGCAGAAAGGAGGTGCAGGACGGACCATACACATACGTTTCCCCGGGCAGCGACACCCGAGAACACCATCTTCCACTGTCGCCTGCAACATTTTGCATTGTCTTTCCCTGGTGCGAACTCTGCAATGGTTTAGGGTTATCAACTCTCCCCCTTTTCTCGTTTCAGTGGGTTATTTGTGGTCAGTAAGCCGCTGCCAGACGTGCCTACGCGCCCCGTTATCTCCTCCCGGGACTTTGGGACCGACCATCTTGCTTCCTGGTAACGCAGACCCTCACTCTTTTTTTTCTGTGCATTTACTCTCCCGTCATTCTCGGAACGTCATCGACCGTGTTCGCGGTGTCTCGTCTGCGACCATGATGAGATTGGATGTTGACTCCCAGTTCACTTGCATCTTGATGGCGTCCTCACTTACTGTAAGAGGACGCTCGCTCCCGGAGAAGTTTTGTCTCCCTCTACCCCCCCCCCCCCACCGAAGTACTTCTTCAGCTGAGTCGTCTAAAGCATTGCTTCCAAAGTGGGCGGTATTGCTCCCCTGGGGGTGGTGGAAAGATCTGTGATGGCGGTAGGGGTCGATAGATAGAATTACTGATTAAATTAGCTTACTAAATTGGGTTTTATTTGTGAAATACATCCGTGTATTTGATTTTGTTTTCATTTTGAAGCATGCCAAGATAAAAAGCGTGTTCGCATGTGTGTATGAGGGGGGAGGGGCGCTAGGAATCCAAGTGGAAGCCAAGGGGAAAGTTGGGAACCACTTGTCGAAGGCTGGTGCTCCCTTGGTTTCCAGGTGGATTCTTAGCCCTCCCCCCCAATAAACACATGCGAACACACCTTTTTAGGTATGCTTTAAATTAAATACAAGATTAAACACGATGTATTTCACAAATAAAGCCTAATTTAGTAAACAAATTCATTTAACAGTTTCAGCTGTCGCCCCCTTTTGCCTCGCCGACCCCCAGATTTTTCCACCGCCCATTTTGGGAACCAATTCTACTGCCAGACCTTCGGTGTTGCCATAGGCTCTTATATTTAGAGCCAACTTGTCCCTTGCTATACCTCCGTCTTGCGATTTAGCGGATTCATTTCATTTATTGAAAAAATTCTGCCGCGTCAACATCTAGGGTCATTAGCGACGTATTCAAAATATATTGATAGCGTGATACTTGGGAGCAAAGGCCCCCAGGTAAGGAAGTGCTATATGACATCAAAGGTCATATGGTGCTATGGTAAAGTATAGTAATAAAAGGGGTTAGGAATGAGTTAATGATTAGGGTAAAGTTACAGGTTGAACAGCACTAGAGGGTAGTATGGTAGTTAAAAGGGTAGAGACGGGGAGCTGATCGGCTACGGTAAGAGGTAAAAGTTGTTAGAAGGGGAAGGAATTAAGGGAGTATGGAGTATTATGATAAAGTATAATTAACGATTAGGATAATTGGACAGAACAAGGGGATGAAGAAAAGGAAAAGGAAAGAAGAAAAGACCATGCAAAATTAGTGGAGGCGAGGGCTGAGGACCAAGGTAGGGGTGATCCTCCACATTGGGCCTCAGTTCCCGTCTCCTAAGCCCCACCACGACAACAACGAGCAAGGGATTAGGGGGTTGGAGAGGTAAGGTTGTGGTATTCGAGGCACCACATTAGCCGGATGTTAACTATCCTTTCTAGTAATTTGTATAAGCAGATTGTGAGTGTTATGGGACGGTAGTCTTGTGGAAGGGTACCAGGTCTGTTTGATTTTAAGAAAGGTAGTACAAGGGCTTCACGCCAGTGGAGAGGGAAGTTTCCGGTTGTCTGTACGTTATTGAATATTGATAGAAGGAAGGACAAGAAGGTAGGTGGAAGGTGTCGTAACATATGGTAATGTATACCTTCTGGGCCTTCAAGGGCATTGCGGCATGACTGTAGTGCATAAGAGATTTCAGAAGAAGAAAAAGCTGCAGTGTAAGATTCTGTAGAGGAGAGGGAGATGGAGATGGGAGTGCGGAAGAGAGGAGAAAGGTGAAAGCGGCTAAAATTGGCAGGACGGAGGCAGGATGAGGAGAATGTTTTCCTGATAGTTTATGGATCCGCCGCCAGACTGCAGAGACTGTGTAGATGATGTTATAGGAGGAAGGAAGGTTGGGGGAATATGAGGAGGAGGAGGATGAATGTCGGCAGTCACTTTGAATGTAGCCGGAATCGGGGTAAGGAAAATGGAGGATGGATGAGAGAGAGGAACAATCTCTTGGATCGTGCTTTGGAAGTTTTTTAATGTTCTCAGGGGTTTCTGGAGAAGACTTGGGTGAGGAGGTTTGGGAAACAAAAGATTTTTTTATGAGGAGGTGAAGAGAAAATAGGCCTCTGACGGGTTGTGGATGTGGGATGAGATGTGGTAGATGGGGTGGAACGTTTGGATTGTCTGGTGGATAGGTGAGGCGAGGAGTAGGAGAGATATAGAAATGTGGATATTGGAGTATCTGGATTGAGAATGGAAAAGGGATTTGACTGGGAGATGAGGGAAGTTGAGGTGGAAACTGAGGAAGATGTAGAGACTACTTGGGTAGAGGTTATAGGCGTGGAGTGAAGGATGGTACTGGAATAGGGAGTGACTGAAAAACCACGTCGGCGTGCTCCTTGTCTGGCCTTTCGTAGAGTGAGGCCAAGTTTGTATCTGAGAACTGCTACCTCAGACTCAATCTTGAGGCAGGGCAGCCCCTATAAAATACATTATGGGAACCACTGCAATTGGCACATGTACGTGACTGTGCTGAGCAGTTTGAACGGTCATGACCAGGTTGAGCACATAGAGGGTAGGGAGCTGTGAAGCGACAGTGCTTAGCAGAGTAGCCTAAAAGTCAACATGTCTGATATTGATGGGGTTGGGGTTCATATGGTCATGACAAGGCAGGATTCTCTATCTAGACCTTATGGGGAAGGTCATGTCTACGAAAGATAATCTTGGGAATATTGCGGCCTCTGGAGGAAATAGTGTAGCACTATATTGATACTGCATCGTAATCAGCAAGGCAGGCAAGTAGGCCGTCTTCAGTCTGACCAATCTTTGTCGTATACTGGGCAATCAGATCCAGTACATCTATTACAGGGTGGAGTGGGATTGGGCAGGAATAGGTTTGCCAGCGAGGTCTACCAGGGGTGATAAGAGCAATGGCTCGAGACTCGGACGCAACTGTGACAAGACATGAGCGACCGGGGCGACTGCTGAAGGAAACTTTGCCTACTTGTTTTTGGAGACATTGTTGAAAGAGGAGGGTATCATCGGAATAAGGGGCTGTTCGGGGAAATCACGAAAAATTGGTCCCTCTTAACTGGACTAAATAGAGTACTCAAAAGAATTGTAAAAGTAAGGATTGTAGAGAAGCGAGGTTGGGAGGAGGAGGGAGTGGTGTGGGAGATAGTGTTGTGGGGGTGAGGGCAATAAAGTTGAGGAGTTGCCATAAGGGAGGCGGAGGAGGAGGAGAAGGAGGTAGAAGAAAATGATTGTGCAGGTGGGGAGCAGGAGGATACTGTGAGTGAGAAAGGAGTGTCTTTTGAAGGTCAAGTTATAATCTGGGTAGAAGATTTGGGTTGGGGCAAGTTGACAGCACATATCGAGGAGGGAGGTGTAGTAACAGAGGAGAGTCAGGGATCGGTAAACCAGAGGAATTAGATCCAGAGAAGCTAGTTGACATAGGGATAAGCCTTAATGCCCTTAATAAAGATACAAAATCTTCATTACTGGCCATGGTAAGCCTTAAATATTTGGAGAAGATAAAAAGGTCCATGCCTCAGGGTCCCCATGGGGGGTAAGGGCTAAACAATTAACCAAGGGAATACTGTGCCCATAGCTCCCTGAGGCTGTTCATGACTGGCACAAGTCAGCCTTTCATCCTTTCAGTTGGGCAGGGGAAGGGTTGGGAAGATAAGAAAAGAAAAGGGGAAGACCGTGCAACCTTAGTTGAGTCCTCCCCCCCCTAACACAATGGGCAAGGGACCAGGGGGGTCATATCGTTAATTACTTGGTGTGGTCTAACTAGTCAGCTCTTGGACTAACACCTTCTCCCTCCTTATCTGATGAATTTTAGAATTCTTAATATTTCAAGTTTGGCGATATCAATTCAAGTTGCCCTCTTTCAGTCTGATTGGCAGTACTAATATTCATAATGTTGGATATCGTATCTGGTAGTAGTGTCACTCAAAAGATTAAGAACTGTCTTGGGTCTCTGCAAGCTCCCATAAGCCCTGCCCACATGATCAAACCCTAACATTTCTGTAACTTTGAACTGCTATTTGAAGGTCTTGAACAGCTGGGGACATAACTTTCCAACCCTAACACTAACACAGAGGAATTCATTTCTGCAATTCCAGTTACCAAGTGAAGTCCTCATATTTGGTTTCACATTAAATTAGGTCTCCAGTCATAAAGGGTACTTTTAATTATTTACAAAATTGGTGGGCATGAACTATGTAATAGTCAGCAAACTGGCCGTTCTAGTTTCTGGGTAAACTGCCCCAAACCAAGTCCTGACAACCTCTACTGCCGATCAGCTCTGGACGGTGCTCTCCCGCTCTCCCTGGTAAAAGTTTTGGCCATGCTATCTCTGACCGTTGTGTGGATAGCTTCGATCTTTTCAGTAAAGCTGGTTGCACTTACTTGCCCTTAGGATTAAACTAACATGACAAAAGGTTTCTTACTTTGAAGATCCCAAAAAGAGCAATTTTTTTTCAGACCCATCAATAATACAAATAAAAGTTATTACATTCTTTGACAAAATCAGATCATTAAATATCAAACCACAGTGCAATAGCTACAATGTCACCTTTGCCGTTATTTTTGTTCCCTTGAAGTGATTCCAAGAGGTTTTATTTCATATCGGAAAACATTTAGGATCTTTCACAATTAATGCTTTTACAAATTTCTCTATACATGTAAAAAGGATAAAAAGATAAATGGATAATCAAATCAATGTTTATTTGTAATCACTGATGGCTAATTCTGGACCATCCTGAAAAAAGAAGAAAAAAAAAAAAAAAAAAAAGAAAAAGAGAAAAATCAGAATTATTCATATCTGTTGCAATCTATTTCAACTGCATTCTCTCTCAGGTGTCAAAAATTAATCATGGTTATCATAACCCAATGCTCTGAAGAAAGGTTTTCATCATGTGAAGATTTTGGGGACAGAGTGATCGAGATGAAATGCTTTCAGGGATTATCAAAATTAGACAAGAAAACATGGGAGAATTTTTATAACATGCTTGTCAACCATTAATTGGCAACTAAGTCCTCTTAACATTAAAGCATAATTCACCTCTGCAACTGAAGGAGAAATTTACTTCTTAAACTGTCAGTATAATCACAGTTATATCCAAATGCTCTTAATAATCAACTGAATTTATAATCTTGTGCTATTCACAAGAATAACTGCAAAGATGCTACCAGAAAAAAGAAAAACATTGCTAAAATCATATACCTTGCTACACTTTTGTTGGTTGAGTGCAAATACCAACTCTGCCTGCTTATTTTCTTTCAATTCATCTGGAAAAAGGAAGAAATAACAAGTTTAGACTCAAGCCAGATTCACAGAGAGAAATCCTACAAAAGTATTTCAGATGTCAAAACATAATCATGGTTTTCATAACCCAATGCTCTGAAAAAATGGTTTTCATCTTGTACACAATCACTTTATAATGTAATTTGAAGTTTATATCCAATATAAAAATGAGATCTTACCTTTACTCCACATTCATGATCACTGGCCAATACCATCAGCTTGTGATCTCCAAATACCTGGAAAAATAATATTTGTCACATTTTTCTAATATGCAACTCAGTGTCAAGATGAGCAAGAATGTGCTTAATCGGGTGTTCTGGCATAAACCTGAAGACCAGCTAAGGAGCTAATCTCCAATGATAATTAGCCTGAATTTTGATCTAGTGTCCTTACGACCAAAGAAACAAGAATGCTACCTTGGAGATACAGAATGCCAAAAACAAACTTGTATCAACCATGGTAGATGTTTCTATAAACCACAATATTTAAGTTTAAATATGGATACTTAGCTTTCTGTCACAAAAAGTACATACTTTTTAGTTTCATATTGCAGTATGACAAGTTTTATGTCTAAAACATTAAATGGCTTTATAGACATGCAAAAAAGTTGAACTTAATAAAAAAAATTATTTATATATAGAAGTTTACCCAACACTAATATACAAGAAAGACTTACCAAAGCAAAAGTTAAACTTCCCATCTTGACAAGCCATGTGCTTCTGTGAAAGAAAAAGGCAATTCATTAATAACCAATTATTAGCAATTTATAATGCATCTATACTCTTTCAGTTTCAGACCTCTTAACAGAATCATTTAGATCATAATCACAGACCAAGAGGATTTACTCAGCACTTCAGAAATGACTGAAAAATTGTAAGCAGCGGCAACTTACCAATTTGACCACAGGCCCTGGACACCTTGCATTTAAGCTCATGTTGGCATCATCAAAGCTTCAAAAGATTCTTGCAAAATAAAACTGCACTTCAGTACATGCATAAAACTTTGCAATCATATTATCTTTCAAACACAATGAGACCTCTAAGGAGAATCATTAATATCATAAACACGGACCAAGAGGATTTACTTATCACAAATGCTGTTGCACAAAGTCACCTTGAAATACGATTATGTTATCCATTATCAAAACAAATTTGATTTTAGTAGGTTTATATGAAATATAATCAGTTTCCATATCAACACTCCATCTACTTTAACCCAAAATTTCAAACATGAAAATACAATATATTTCCTAAACAGGAAAACTGAGAAGATTCTACTTTATGAAACCTATCAAGATCTTACTTTAGGTTTATTTTAGATATATTGTGCCAATTCTGTTTGCATATTTCCTTTCATCCCATCTGAAAAAATACAAATAAAATTTTGCAATAAATTCCCTGAAGATACTCCCTACAAAACATATTTCAGGTGTCAAAAATTAACCAGTTTTCATAACCCAATGCTCTGAAAAAAAAAAAAAAAAAAAGTTTTGTCCTTTAAAAAATAAGAAACAGAAGAAAAAAAGTTTTGTCCTTTACAAAATATGCCACATTTAATAATTTAAAGATTATCTAGTACAGAAGCAATATTTACCTTCACGCCATGTCCACATTCCACTGGTTGATATTGGTCTTGAAACCAAATACCTGAAAAAGTAAAATAACATATTTAACATGGAATTTAATGTCCAAAATCAGCTATGGTCTGTGATCAAATATTCCGTCATACACCTGAAGACCAGTTAATGAGAACAAATCCTCAATAAATAACTTGAATTTTGATCTAGCTTCCTGACAACAACAACAACAACAACAACAACAACAACAACAACAACAACAACAAAAAAAAAACAAAAAAAACAATGTTCCCTGGGAATACAAAATGCTGAAAACAAAATTGCATATTAAATAGGGTAATCTGATATCAATTAGTTTAAATATATAGACATCAAAAGGACAATTCCTGTCAAATATATCTTGGTTACTTTACCAAATTAAGATGAGATTGGATTTATAATAAATGCTCAACAAACAAAGTATCTAAATCAATACCATTGTTCTTCACTTTAACCCAAAACTGACAGGTATTGCATGCATGTACATACCATGCTCACTGAGTTTACTTTACTGATTGTTCTTACACATAGATGGCTACGCTTGTACTAAGTCACCAATGAGCCAATTAAGAGTACTACCTGTCTCACCTTTTGATTTTCAAAAATATTTTAGGTTATATTGCTGTTACTAATGTCAATAACATTATAGTAATTATGTCTATATTAAAAATATCACTACTGATATTCACAGCATTAGTAAAAAAAAAGAAAAAGAAAAAGAAAAAAAAAATTATTATCATCATCATCATCATCATCATCATCATCATCATCAGGTATGGTTACAACATCAACTAATTGACTCCTTTGTGGGAAAGCGCTTTCAGAGCCATCTATATGCAGAGACATTTCACAAAAAAATCTAAAATGGGTACAGCATTTTACTGGTGACATTGGGTTAACCACATGCCACTGGGGAAAATGCATAAAAAAATGGGGAAAATGCTGTGCTAACTTTTTATTTTTTATTTCTTTTGTGAATTGTCTCTGCACATAAAAGCTAATGCTTAGCCACACAGGAGTCAATTAGTAGACCTTGTGACGTTACCTAATTTTACTTTTCCTTGAATTGGCAGGAAAAACGTATTTTTTACTAATGCTATGAATATTGATGATGTTATTTTTACTATAGACATTATAATTACTGTAATGTTATAGACATTAGTTACAGCAAAATTAGATAATGTAAAATACTTTCGTAAATCAAGGAAAAGGGTAAACAGCCGAGACAAGCAGTAATCTTAATTGGCTTATTGGTGACTTAGTACAAGTGTAGCTATCTATGTGTTAAATCAATAAAGTAAACTCACAGTGGGCATGGCATGTACATTCATGCCATGCCCATTGGCACTAGGTTAAGATTAATACATCTAACAAAGAAAAACTTACCAAAACAAATATCCTTAAACTTTTGACAGCAAGATCAGGTCAACGGTTTCCTGCAATGTAAGTGGAAACTCAATTAATAAATAATGACCATCATACCTTGCCTATCTGCCAAGTTGTAATCAGACCTCTTTAGCAGAATCATTTAGATCATAAACACGGACCAAGAGGATTTACTCATCACTTTAGATACTACCGAGGAGAGATGAGTGCGTGAGTGAGTGTGTGTGTGTGTGTGTGTGTGTGTGTGTGTGTGTGTGTGTGTGTGTGTGTGTGTGTGTGTGTGTGTGTGTGTGTGTGTGTGTGTGTGTGAGTGAGTGAGTGAGTGAGTGAGTGAGTGGGTGGGTGGGTGAGTGAGTGAGTGAGTGGTGGTGGTGGGTGGTAGTGGTGGTGTGAGGAGTGCGTGGTGTGTGAGAGTGCGTGTGTGTGTGTGTGTGTGTGTGTGTGTGTGTGTGTGTGTGTGTGTGTGTGTGTGTGTGTGTGTGTGTGTGTGTGTGTGTGTGTGTGTGTGTGTGTGTGTGTGTGTGTGTGTGTGTGTGTGTGTGTGACTTACCTATATAGAAGAACCACTCCTGGCACCTTTCACACAAGTCATGTTGACATTGCAGCCACACCAGCTCCTGCAAAATAAACATTTCCAAAGTTCTTATTTTAGAACTTTTTAGCAGAATCACTTAGATCATAAACACGGACTAAGAGGACTTACTCATCATAACAGAAATTAAGCTATTCATTTAATAAATGGATAAAATTAATGTCCACTTTCAATTCATGCAATGGGCGATGGGTAGAAAATCCATTAAAAAAAAAATGTCATAACCCACAAGTTCCAATGCAAGGCAGTCAACAATATCCATTTCATGAGAAAAAAATGTGTACACATGTAATTAACAGCCTAGATCTCTGCAAGCCAATTAGGAATTACTTGAAATTAAAAGGGTGCCATATTTACTCTTATAAAAGGAGGCCAAAAGATAGAAACCAATCTAAATACCAGTTTCAGTCAATACCATAGTCAGTTTACCCAATGCACATGGAAAGCTAATATGAACTCACCATTGAAAAACTCCTGGGTTTTCCGACATTCATCAAATAAACATGACCAATCTCCTCTGCCAATAGGAAAAAATCATTGTGTAACAAAATAGCATTCAATACTTTTAAGACACTCTTCTCAGACCTCTTAACAGAATCATTTCGATCATAAACACGGACCAAGAGGATTTACTCATCATAGCAAACATTTGATACAACCCAAAAACCTGTTATTCACTTGGAAACCAGAATGCATTGGATTATTCCAGGAAATATATACTTTCCCTACCAAGAGGACCATGCAGGAACTTTAGTCTTAGGAACTGCATAATTTTCACAGAACTGATTCAATTATCAAAATCTAATCAAGATTACAACAAAACGAAAAAATATAGTATGTAAATAACATATGGTTCAACTAATGTCTCTTGAAACTTTTGTATTAATACTTGATACTTAATTACTTAATATATACACTGAAAAAAGGCACTCAAGTCACTCGTGTGAAATCTAATCAAGACATTTCTGCAGAATTAAGTCTTAACTGGCATGATTAAAACTTAAACCTTGCCTCATTTACTGCTGCACAG
>NC_051388.1:7092144-7097144 GCF_015228065.2 Penaeus monodon
TACTTTTATCATTATTATTTATCTATTTATTTTTTAAATTATATTTTCGTTATTGTTGTAATTAAGTTTTATTTATATTGTTTATTATTATCATTATTGATATCATCATTATCATTGTTGTTATTATCATTAGTATAATGAATATTATATTCATTATTATTATTATTAATATTATTATTATTAATATTATCATATTATTATTATCATGGTTATTATTATTATCATTATCATTATTATCAGTATTATTATTATTGTTGTTGCTGTTGTTATTACTATTATTATTATTACTATTATTATTATGATAATTGTTATTATCATTATTATTATTATTATCATTATCATCACTGTTATCATCATCATTATTATATATTATATATGTTATCATTATCATTATTATTGTTATTATTATCTTTCTTTTATTAATATTATCATTGTTATTATCATTAGCAGTATAATGTCCATCATTGTTAACATTATCATAATCATTATCATTATTTATCGATGTTATTATTATCCTTGTTATCATTATCATTATTGTTGTTATTATCAATATTATTATTATTTCTTCATTATTATTATTACTATTACTAGTACTACTACTATTATTTTTATCACCACCATCGTCATCATTATCACCATCATCATCATCATCACCATCCTCATTACCATAACTCATCAATTCTACACCTTGTATACCAACTCGGAAGCCCCCATACGACTTAGACACGCGCGCAACACGAGGACTGAGCAAATTGCAAGAGATAAACAAGGTCAGCAACAGATCCTCCTGCCCTTCTTGCACGATATGGCTGTCTTCTGCCGAGGTCAAAAATAAAAACTTCTTTTTTGTTGTTGTTCCCGTTTCTTTGTCGGTATCCTTGTTTTTGTTATCACTGTCGTTGTTTTCGGTTATGTAAGCATTGTCATGGTTTGTGAAAATGATGACTAATTGTTATGATCGTTTACACTGTTACATGTACACACATTTACACAAACTTGGACACACACACACACACGCACGATCGCACGCGCACACACACACGTACATACACACACACACACACTCTCTCTCTCTCTCTCTCACACACACACATCCACAGATATACACGTACATACACACAACAAACCAGATGAACTGAGACCGACTTACAGACAGACAGACAGACAGACAGACAGACAGACAGACAGACAGACAGACAAACAGACTGAGACGGAGTGAGAGAGAAAGAGGGTAAGAAGGAGGGAGGGAGGGAAGGAGAGAGGGAGAAAGAGAGAGATAGGGAAAGAGGGAGAGAAGGAGAGAGAAGTAGACAGACAGAAAATTACAGGGTTAAGCGCCCAGTGGCTTTAAAGAAATGCCGACAAGTCACACCTTAAAACAGATAGACAACGTGACGTCATCATTGCTACTTTTCATTCGACGGCCTTCGTTAAATCTTGTTGACCTTAAAAAAAAAAAAAACATTACCAAAAAAAAAAAAAAAAAAAAAAAAAAAAAAAAAAAAAAAAAAAACAGCGTAAAAGAAAAGCTGTAAAAAAAAACGATATTTATCTTAAGTATAAATTCTTAACACTTAGCAAAACCCCACAAAACGAAAATAAGACATTTGGGTGAACAGCAAACCATAAGAAGAGTTGCTACCCTGGCAACAAGGAAGAGAAAGCGAGAGAGAGAAGACGTGGAAACTCGAACGATATTTGATGTGATGCCCTTGTTCAAGGTTATGAGGTTATCGATTGTGTATTTTTACTTTCTGTCTCTCTTTTTTTTTTTTTTTTTTTTTTTGGTGGTATGTTTTTATGTATATATTTTTTATTTATTTTTTTTTATTTGGGTCTTCTGCTTAACGTTTTTTTGTTTGTTTATATCCCCTTATCCTTATTGATATATAAACCTTATTGATATTCCTATATTCATTATCATAATTGATTATAATTATTTTTGTTGTTATTGTTGTTATGCTATTAATAATGATAATAATAATAATGATTATAATGATAATTATAATAATGATTATAATGATAACAATAACAATGATTATAATGATAATAACAATGAGGATGATAATCATTATCATTATTATTATTGTTCTTAACATTATCATCATCATCATCATGACATCATCATCATCATCAGTATTATCGTTATTATCATTACCATTATTACTTTTATCATCATCATCTTCATTATTATTATTATTATCATTATTATTATGATGATAATAACAAAAATATCATTATTATCATCATAGTTATTGTAATTATAATAATAATAATTATTATTATTATTATATTTTTTATTATTACAATGATAATAATAATAATAATAATAATAATAATAATGTTAATAATAATTATTATTATTACTACTATTATTATTTTATTTTATTATCATTATTATTATTACAATTATTATTATTATTATAGTTATAATGATAATAATAATAATAATAATAATAGTTATTATTATTATCATTATAATTATTATCATTCTTATTGTTATTGATATCATCATCATTATCATCATTATTTTCATTATCCTTAATAATGATGATAATAATAATGATAATATTAATGATAATAGTAATAATAATAATGATAATAATAATAAAAAAAATAAATAAAAATAACAATAATAATAATAATAATAATAATAACAATAATAATAATAATAATAATAATAATAATAGTAATGATTATCATTATTATTATTATTATCATTATTATTATTATTATTATTATTATTATTACCATTATCATTAGCATTAACATTAACATTACATTAATGAAATTTATAACACTAATTAATAGTTTTACTGTTTTTACCATTATCAATATTACTACCGATCTATCCATTTATTCCTATGTATATAAATCGCAGACAAATAGATCAAGTGAATAAACAGACAGATAGATAGAAAAAAAAAAAAAACGAAAGATAGACAGAAAAACATAAAAATACAAACAAATACAAAACAAGAAAACGAACTAAACACACTAAAAAAAAACAAACAATAAGATATTAGACAATGATAGATAGACAGTAAATAGATAATTTAATATACACGTTTAATTATTAATGTCAAGGTTGAACTGAACTGAAAATGGCATAAGGAGAAAGTTTTTTTTTTTCGCGAATTTAAATAAAGAGAAAAAGGAGAGAATGAAAAATGAAACAAATTAATTAATAACGGATTATAATTGGATAATTAATTTTAATAATTAATAAATAATAATTATAATTAATTTTAATTGGATAATTATAGGAAGTAGGGGAAAGATATGAGTGAGAAAAGAAAGAAATAGAATTTAAGGAAAAGGGAAAAAAAGTAAACAAAATTGAAATACATGAGAAAGATATGAATATCGATAAATAAGGTAAATGGGAAGTGAGTAAATACAGGCTTAATAAACGAATACGAAGGAATAAAAAAGAAGAAGAAGAAGAAAAAAAACTGAATAACGAAATAAAGTGGAAGTAGCGAGAAATATACGAATACGGATAAATAAGGTAGATAGGGAGTGGGTAAATATATGAATAATAAAATGATGAAACAAACAAATGGAAGAGAAAAGCGGAAATGGAAAACAATGTTAGATTAGGAGGAATTTAACAAAATTACATTAAATTGATGAAATAGAAAACAAAATATGCCAAAAAGACTAATAATGAGAATAATAACAATAATGATGATAGTAATGACAATGATAATAATAATAATAATAATAATAATAATATAAGAACAATAATAATGTTGATAACAATGACAATAAAAATGATAACAATTATAATATTACTAATAATAACATCAATAATAATAATAATAACAGAAAATAGCAACAATAATGATAATATAATAATAGAATGTATTATCATTATCATCATTACTATCATAGTTATCATGATAATTATCATCATTATTATTATTGTTACAACTATTATTATTTATTCTTTATAGATAACAAAGCCATTAGTATTCCTGTAAGATTTTCATTCTTTGTGACATTGTGGATTAGAATCTAAACCAAAGGGGAAAGGGGTATCTTCCACCTCGGGCTCAAAAACAACAAGTTTTTGTCTCTGCTTGCAACGTGCAATGCACTGGTTACCCATGTGGAGAACAGACGTCCTCAAGAGTGGCTACTTCCTCCAAAATCCTCAGTACAGCGCCTTGAAGATAACGCACATGATCCTCAGTACAAGGCCTTGAAGATAACGCACATGATCCTCAGTACAAGGCCTTGAAGATAACGCACATGATCCTCAGTACAGGGCCTTGAAGATAACGCACATGATCCTCAGTACAGGGCCTTGAAGATAACGCACATGATCCTCAGTACAGGGCCTTGAAGATAACGCACATGATCCTCAGTACAGGGCCTTGAAGATAACGCACATGATCCTCAGTACAGGGCCTCAGAGATAACGCACATGATCCTCAGTACAGGGCCTCAGAGATAACGCACATGATCCTCAGTACAGAGCCTTGAAGATAACGCACATGATCCTCAGTACAGGGCCTTGAAGATAACGCACATGATCCTCAATACAGGGCCTCAGAGATAACGCACATGATCCTCAGTACAGAGCCTTGAAGATAACGCACATGATCCTCAGTACAGGGCCTCAGAGATAACGCACATGATCCTCAGTACAAGGCCTTGAAGATAACGCACATGATCCTCAGTGCAGGGCCTTGAAGATAACGCACATGATCCTCAGTACAGGGCCTTGAAGATAACGCACATGATCCTCAGTACAAGGCCTTGAAGATAACGCACATGATCCTCAGTGCAGGGCCTCAGAGATAACGCACATGATCCTCAATACAGGGCCTCAGAGATAACGCACATGATCCTCAGTACAAGGCCTCAGAGATAACGCCCATGATCCTCAGTACAGGGCCTCAGAGATAACGCCCATGATCCTCAGTACAAGGCCTTGAAGATAACGCACATGATCCTCAGTACAGGGCCTTGAAGATAACGCACATGATC
This sequence comes from Penaeus monodon, assembly GCF_015228065.2. NCBI lineage: Eukaryota > Metazoa > Arthropoda > Malacostraca > Decapoda > Penaeidae > Penaeus > Penaeus monodon. Next base: position 7,097,143 of record NC_051388.1, read on the forward strand.
CT
>NC_051388.1:7109644-7119644 GCF_015228065.2 Penaeus monodon
CGCCCAACGAGAAGGTAGTCAGTACCACTTTGCCTGGCTATACGATGGTAACAGATCGTATGGGTGGAACGGCGCCAACGGGTACTGCTCGAGCCTCGGTAGGGGGTGGAATGGCGTGAGCATCGAAACTAACGGGGAGAGTACTTTCATCAACGATATCATTTCAGGTGGTAAGTATCATCCCATTCACGAATTGCGGTGCTGGATTGTGTCACGTTACAGAAGACCCCTTTTTTCCTTCAGTGTTGTAGAATATATGTTTATGCATTGTATATTTTATTGATATACGTTTTCCTTTTTACCACACGTTGCTCCATACCGCATTCGGCCTATATAGCTCTCATTTTCCGTTTTTCGTCGATGAAGAAAATTGTCCCTTGTTTTCAGCGAGACTGCCATGGATCTGGACCGGAGGGCGACGCAAGGGACGCGACTTCGCTTGGCCTTCGGGAAAACCTTTCGTCGGTCTGAACTGGTCTCACACAGGACTGTAAGTTTAACGCTTGAATTTTGGAATTTTGGTCTGTCCGAATGTGTTATCAGTCCGTCTAAATCAAAACTAAACCAAAACCAAAACAGAAGGAAGTACAAAAATGAATGAAACAATACTTCCTCGGTGTTAATTACACACACCCACATCATTTTTTCTTCTTCACCTCGTTCATACTGTTTTCAAAAGACCCCCAAAGACAGTTGTAGCTGATGGCCATAATCCTTCTTTTAAGCCAACAGACATTCCTTTAATCATCCTTAAACAAAACAAACAGCAAAATCAACAACACTACCAAAACAAAATCACATAGTCGTATAGACAGTTAAAATCGTAATCTAAAATGTGGTCTTATATAGGGACAAACACGTAATCTTTACACATAGAATACAACATATATCCATCTATAGAAACAAATCATGACGTCCTCTTATAATCAACCGCTTCTCCTCCTCCCCTCCCACCAGTATTGGGAAGAGGCAAAACCTGACAACCGTGAATCAGGAGGCGAGAACTGCCTGGCTATCCTCAACAACTTCTACAAGGACGGCGTCAAGTGGCACGATGTTGGGTGCAGTCACGAGAAGTCCATTATCTGCGAGAAGTCAAACTGAACACCAGGGAAGTGAACGCGTGAACGAGTGAACGATGTTCTTCCTAATGAAGATGTGAACGTATGTATCACTGTCATGGTTTTTGGATGATCACCGTGACTCTTGGTGCAGAGGCGAATCATCGGAAATTGTCTATATTTATTTCTTATTTATGTAAAAGCTGGAAATAAATTCAAATTTGCCTTAATTTGCCTGTCTTGTTCCTAACGTTTGAATCCCTTGGTCTTGGCTTAATCCTAAGTATCAAAACTATAAAAGTAATTAGAATTCAAACGATGCAGTCGCGACAAAAGAAAGAGAGAGAGAGAGAGAGAAAAAAAAAAAAACTCAAGATAACTGCAATGACGCAAATAACAGTTTAAACCACAAATAACAACAACAACAACAACAGTTTATGCAGGTATTGAAGAATAACCAACATCTCTTGGCAAAGCCGAAACACACGAAAAAGAAATTTAATGTAATTATGAATATACATGTATAATAGGTACTGCCTACTAGTGTTATGTATTTTGGATAATATTTATTTTACAATATTTGGGAATACTGCACGCATTTACTTACCTAAGTATGACATATTAGGGTAATTCCTTCTGAAAAGTAGAGGATTTTTTGTAAATAAGTTTTTTGCAAGATTTATCCATGTAAAAATCGACCAAGGAATATTTGAAATACAGTAACTTAATAGTGCTAGAAAAAATTACCAACAGGCTGTCCTTTTAATCATTGTTATTATTATTTCTATTATCATTATTGTTATTATTATTTTCATTATCATTATATATCATTATTATTATTATTCATATATTTATTATATTATTATTCATGCATTCTCATCATCATCATCAAATCATTCATATCATCAATCATTCATCATCATCAGCATCATCAATCATCATATCCATCATCATCATTCATCATTATTATTATTATTTCATTATCATTATCTTTATTATTATTATATTATTATTAGATTATTTATTATTATTATTATTATTATTATTATCATTATTATTATTATTATCATTATTATTATTATTACTATTTTTTTTTCTTTTTTAACAAGTAAAACAACACGTAAGGATTAATAAACAAAAAAGACACTTTCGTCTGCGAACATACAAGGTGACTTTTAAACAAAATTTCTTATTCTTTCCCCCTTTTTTCCCTCCCCCTTTTCGATCTCCTAAAAACTAAAACCCCAAATAAAAAAATCCGGATTTTTGTTTCTCTAAATATTTCAAAATAAATATCGAGTAATCAACAAGAGTCACCAATTTTTTTAAGAAACTTATTAGTACGTTTTGTTAGTCTTTTTAAATGAGTATGAATTAGCGTTATTAGAACTAAATTTTCCATTATGTGAGAATGCTGTTAAGAGAATAATAAAGATAATTAGAGAAATTATCGCCTTTTTCCAAGGGCTCGCGCCCCCTTTGGTAAATACTGAAGCCGTCCCTCCAATGATTTACACCATATTATTCTTGTATTACTTTAATTTATTAGCTTATTATCTCTAATACTAACCGGCATAAACATTTCTATCACTGGGATAAATGACGGTTAATTTACAATGTTTTTTTTATGGATATTTGGATATTTGGGCGAGGGGGGGGGGGGGGATATTCCCCGTATAATTTGTTTTTAAATTTGCTACCTAATTGGAAAAGCTAAAAAAAAAAAAAAAAGAAAATTTTGGAGAACTAGAGCACATTTTTTTCACAAGAAGAACAAATAAAACAAGAGCTGAAATGAAATGAAATACTAGCATCGTAAGAATGAATACATGAAAAAAAAGATGTAATGAAGGTGAAATAAAACTTCCTTGACAAATGACCTTCCGCATTTAATTAATCAATGAAATATTAATATTTTGTCGGCACCAACTTGAAAAGAGGTTGGAAAATGACCACGTTCCAGGTATTAATTGTTACCCCCGCCGCCTCGCCCCTCTCCCACAAAAAAAGGCAGGTAGCAGAGGGCTGCTATACACAGGTCGTAAACACTGAACAGCTCCAAGAGGCCCCGAGCACCACAGCGCCCCAGAACACAAGGGGGAAACGCCGGGGAGAGGCGGGCCAAAAAAATCCAAAATGGTCTTCCTTTTTTTTCCCCAAATTTATACCCGTAACTTTTGTGGACAAACGGGGGGGGAAAACCAGCTGTCACACAGCACAATAAGCTTATAACAGGGGAACACAAAAATCAGGTCCAAAGGCCCCAAAACGAGGTCTTCAGGAGCAGCACCCAACCCGTCTCCGGGCTTGTTCCCCGCTCCTCCGCCAACCCCAGCTCGTCATTTTTTCCCCAGTCCCTTTATTTTAAACACATGCCCGGTCACCCTTTTTCATTTTAAACACTGTTTCGCAAGGGGACAAAGACCCCGGGCGTAGCATTTCCCCCCCCCTAAAGAGCGACCCGTCTGCTCTGAATATCAAACCTGAACAAACTACAGAAAATTTAAATAAAATCATTCCAAAAAACAAAAAAAATCTTTCATCCGCGGGCTTTTTTCGCTCTCGCTGGGGTCGCTCTGAGGAGGTGTGGGCGGCGGAGTTTGCAGTGGACCCGAAGGGTTCCCATCCCAAGACCTGGCTCATAGTCACCATTACGTCGCTGCATGCCCTCACCGTCCAATGCTCGCCTCATCTCGGCAGCGTCTGCACGCCCCTCATCCCCCTACTGGGCTAACGTACTTCTTTTTCCCAGGGCCCCAGGAGTGTTTCCCGGGGCCCATGTAACCCAAGCCGGTGCGTCAAGTCCCGGGGGAAGTCAGCAAAACGGCCCCACCCCAAACCAACCCCGCTCCCCGACGACCTTCTGGACGCCCCACTTCCTCACAAGTGCCCAGTTGCACCAGTGCCCCTTCGGGGTTATGGGAGAAGTTGCTACCAACACGTAACTAACCCCTCCCTGGTCCAAAAAGGGCTCCCCCCAAACCCGCTCCCCATCAGCCAGCTGCAATTTTTGGTTGGGCCCACGAGGCCCTCTACCCCAGTCCTCTTGACATCGACACCGGATTCTAGACTCGCCCGGGGGGCAAGGGCAGTCGCTCAGCTGTAACTACCTCTGCACACCCAAACCTCTGGAAGAAAGGGCACCTCTTACCGTGCACCCTCCCAGTTCCGCCAAGGCGAACACGCCTTACTCTTCAGGTAGTAAGGCCCAGCAAACAGTGCTCGTCCAATGGGCCACATAACCGGCACCGCTGCACCGGTGCCCAGCCAAACAGCCTCCACTGGCCCCTTTGGGCTGCAAACAATCCCCCGTAACCACACAGTCTCTGTGGTGCGTCTGGAAGTGCATAGTGGCCAACATATCAGGCCGCACTGATTTCTCACCCCGTGTCCACTGTCAGGCGGCAGGGTTTCCCACTTTTGAGCCCTCCACCTGCTCGTGCGGGTTCGGGGGAGCTTCCCAAAAGTGGGGGCCCCCGGGAACGAGGACGGCGGGGTTTGGGCCCCCTTCTCCAGCCTTTCCCCCCGTCCCACTTTTTAGTTAGGACATCGCTCGGATGGGACCATACCTCCACAGCCCTTTGCAGCACTGCGGGAAAGGGCATCGAATCCGCCCCTTGAGAGGATGTGTTCTCGCTCCCTCTGACAGACTACTCTTCCCCTTTCCTCACCGAGCGCCACCAACCCTTTGGGAAAAAGTGGGGGCTCCCTTCCTCAATGCTACCTTCTCCACTTTACCCTTTCCCGGGCCCCCGAGGTCATGCGGGGATGAGCAGCTGGTTTTAGGCCACTGGTTCCCTTCAAAGGCCTCGAACCCCAAAGCCCTCGCCAGCGCCCCCCTGCAGGTCCTCGGGGTGTGCCTGCTTGACGTAGTTTTGAGCTGCTGGTCCGTAAAGCGTCAAAAAAAGAAATCACGGGCCAGACCCGATCATCTTCCGCAGCCGCGGGGTACGACCCCCTTACCAGCGTCCACCCTGCCCAGCTGGGAAGTGTCTCGCCACGCTCACGAGCCCGCTTTTTCAAGTGGGCCCGATATCCCCTGGCTGGGGGGTGGTGCCCGAAACGGCTTTCAACCTCCCCAAAGTGGGTAAGAGGCATTTTGGGGTGCCGGCAGATGCCCCAACACTTCCACTGCGGGGCCCCCTTAGCGCGTTACCAGTGCGGGCCCTTTCTCTCCGGGCCCCACCCGGGAGATGCCGCATTTCAAATGGGCACATATGCCTCCAGGCCCCTTTCCCGTCGACTCAGGGCTTACGCTTCACAGAATGTTGGGGCCGGGGGTGCAGGGTGGAAACGCGTCCCGTAAAACTAACACCCTGGGGGGGAGGAAGGGGGTGAGGGAGGCAACGAGGCGGGTTGACCGGGCCCGAGTTTGCCGCCACTATACCCAAAGGAGGGGTTTCCCGATGGGTCCCCCACCCTTCGGCAGCGACCACTGGCTGCGCACGACGCTGCGGGCCCCGGGGGGTTCCGCCACGGCCCCCGGGCGACCCCGTAAATTGACAATCGGGCATCTGTTCCCAAAACCTGTCGTTTTCTTGCTTGCAACATTACTCCCTCGTGACGCCGCCTTTCCCCCTTCACTTCCTCCCTCGGCCCCTGAACCTGCCCTTCAGATTGCACCTCCCCATCAGTTCACTCTTCACCTGTTGCGGCCTTGTCGGGGGACTGCTGAGTTTTCATCTTTACGATGCAAGATTGCTCTGTAGCACCTCAACAAGTCGGCAGAACTGTTTTCCCCTGCCTTCCTTGCCTGCATCTTGAGAGAGGTGCGCTGCTCGCTGCCCTGTCCTGCTCTTCTGCCCTTTGTGCCATTTTCCCCCCTTATACCGGCCAGCATGGCAGGATCAGGTCCCCTGGCTCGGCTTCACCCACTCGTGGCCTGCCCCAGCAAGACTCCTCTCCTATGGCTGCCTCCCTCTTTAGACCCCAAAGAAAATCGCGTCTCCTGATCAAAAATCACAATCCACTCCCGACACCATTTGTTACCCGGGGCCGCCCCGTCTCCTCTGCCCCAACACAAGGGAGGCTAGGCAGAGGGGCAACACAGGGTCGTAACACTGAAAAGCTCCAAGAGGCACCGAGCACCCCAGCGCCCCAGAACACCCCAAGGGGAAAAGCCGCGTGGGGAGGGAGGGCACGAAATAAACACAAAATGAGTCTTCCTTTTTTACAAAAGATTTACCCTACATTTTCTGTAGGGGACAATAAGGGGGGAAACCAGCATGTCACACAGCACAATAAGCTTATAACAGGGCAACACAAAATTCAGGGCAAAAGGGACACCGAGGGCTCCAGGAGCAGCACCCAACTCCGTCTCTGGCTTGTTCCCCCGCTCCTCCCCTCACAGCCCTGCTTGTTTTTCCCGGTCCCCTTTTGTTAACACTGCCCCGGTCACCTTTTTATGTTTTAAAACATGTTTGCACGAGACAAAGACCCCCGGGGTAGAATATTTTATTTTGGGGGTTAGAAAGGGAAGAATAAGCCACCATTAATATCCCTTAAAAAAAAAGAAAAAATAGTTGTTCATTGAGATTTTTTTTTTCTCATTGAAGATGTTTGAACTTGTCCATGTATGTGGGGAGTTTTAACTTCTTTTCATTATTTTTAAAAATTAGTTTGTTTCCCCTCTCAACGAGGACTCCGTTTTCTGTAATGCGATTCCCGTTTTCTTTCTCTCCATTTTCTATGCGTTGAAAATTGTTGCAATTCGTTTTTTGTTTAGTCATGCCACATGACTAAACTATTATGTTAATTACTCATCTCTGCGAATCTCAGAACATAATGCAGTGAATAGAGATATTTGAGGAGAAAAAAACAAAAGCTTTTCATTATATAATTCCGTTTTTCAATAACTTAAGGAATAAACATCATTCACTAAGAAAAAAAAAAAATCATTATATTTTCGTTTTTCAGTAAACCAAAGAATAAACACCATTCACTACGAGAAAACAAACATAAAACAAACACAGTAACGGCACAAAAGAAAACGAGCGTAAATCTTATTATGCCCGTAATTCCTTTCACCATTGCAATGCCTTCTACAGCCCATTTTATTAAAAAAAAAAAAGAAAAAAGAAAAAAAAAAAGACAGCCGAATTGACATGGCAGTAATGACAGTCATTAGCACTGGAGATTATTTTCACTTGTATTTTTTTTGAGAGAAAGAAATAATAAAGGAGTGTTGAAGGCAGAAAAAAAATGCATGTACGTTTTAAAATGTACGAACATAGGTATTAAATATCATCTGACGAGAATAATAATAATAATGATAAGAAACGATAATAATAATTAGAATATTCTCTAGCCACAGTGGTTTTCAAGTAATGAAGTAATGAAGCGGTAAAATGAAGCCATTTCTGGGGTTACGAGCCACTTCCTAAAAAAGGAAAGATGATTATATATATAGTAAATTGATAAATAACATTGTTAAAAATGTAAATAAACCTGTGAAGGAATATACGAATAGATACATAAATAATAATAATACAGATAATAAAAACAACAAAATAATAACGATAAACAATTTACTGCTGATGAAGCTTTGATAAGCAACCAAGTTCGAATTCCTGGCATTAAGAGAAGCTAAAAACAACAATAAAACTAACAAACAAACAAAAAAAACATCTAGATTATCACTATCACACAGATGAGTCTTTTGAACCAAGGATTATCCCATCTTTGGGGCATCTCTGCTCATCCCCTTCGCCACAATTTACCACAACGAGGCAACTTTATCGGGCTTAGTTTGTCCGAAGCCAAAGCCAGGAGCCAAATCCAAACGCAGGTGCTGATATGTGATATGCACTGTTAATAAAATGTCATGTTTTTCCATTAATAGTGCAACAGGGTTGTCTCTTTTCTGTTGATTACCAAAGGATAATGCTTTTAATTCCAGCGTGTGATGACAGGACCAAGGCTTAGATTATATATGTATATTTTGTTTGAGGAATGATGTCTGAAATCTTTATTTCTTGAGTAAAATTATTTTTTTATTAAAGATGAGCATTCCAATGTTTTTTTTTTCTTTAATTTACCGTCACACATATTGAGAGTAATTAGGTTGAATAATAATTTAAAAAATGTAAGTAGAAGCCTATAAGATCTAACACTGGTAAAAGTGATGATGCCGAAAAGTGTGAGAAAATAATGCTTATCATAATTGGATTTTCAATCACGTTCTTTTATTCATTATGAAGCATCTCATTATCATCTCTCTCTTTCTCTCTTTCTCTCTCTCCCCTCTCTCTCTTTCTCTCTCTCTCCCCCCCTCTCTCTCTCCCTCTCTCCCTACCCCCCTCTCTCTCTCTCTCCCTCCCTCCCTCCCTCCCTCCCCTCTCTCCCTCCCTCCCTCTCTCTCCCCTCCCCTCTCTCTCTTTTTTTCTCTCTCTCTCTCTCTCTCTCTCTCCTTCTTCTCTCTCTCTTCTCTCTCTCTCTCTCTCTATATATATATATATATATATATATATATGTATATATATATAAACTAAAGCCATCCTTGGTAAATAACTGTAAGTAACGAGGATCATGTTAGAAACTCATTAAGAAATATATGATATAATAAGTAAATTAAGTAAATATAATAAATGATTAGATAAATATATAGATGATTAGACAGATAAATAAATAATTATTAAATGAATAGATAGACAAATATATCAATAAATAAATAATGATTTGATAAATAAATAAATAGATAAATAGAATAAATGATGATTAGATAAACAAATAGAAAAATAGATAAACAAATGATTAAATAAATAAATAAATGAATAATTATTGAATAAATAATAGATAAATAAATAAATAAATAAGATAAAATCAATGAATAAATAAATAAATGAATAAATAAAACAAACAAATAAATAAAACAAGATAAAAGAATCCTTAACCTTAGCCTTTTTTTTTTTTTTTTTTTTTTTTTTTTTCTCCTCTTCTTCTTTATTTCATATTTAATTTTTCTTTGTTACTTTTATTTTCTTTTTTTTTCCTTTTTTTTCTTCACTTTTTTTTTTATTTCATTAATTTTTGTTTCTCTTTTTCTTTTTTTTCTTTTCTTTTCTTTTTCTCTTTTATCTCTCTATCTTTTATTTTTATATTTACTTTATTCTATGTTATCTTTTTCTCTTTCTTTTCTTATTTATCTTATACTTTTTTTTTGATTCCTTTTCTTATCTTCTTTACCTCATATCTTTTTAAAAATTCTTTGTCTCTTCCTCTATTCCGTATTTTCGTTACTATTTCATTCTCTTTTTTTCTTTCTCTTTTCTTCCTTTCTTCCTTTTTCCTTCCTTTTATCTTCTCTCCGTTTCGTATCTCCTTATTAAAAAAAAAAAAAAAAAAAAAAAAAAACCCTGGTTACTTATGCATAAAAAAATAGAGAAATAAAAGATAATGATGAAATAATTATGAAAAAAAAGATAAAATTAAGATTAAGATAAAAAAAAGATAAAATTAAGATCAAATTTAAGATAAAGTATGATTAATTAAGGAAAACAATGAAATGTACAGTATTTTCGTTTAACAATTATATAAAAATAATTAAATAATAATGAAGGAGGATGAATAGAACTATAAAGAACAATTATTAATTTCATTATATTAATTCAAACGCATTTATTCATGTTGTTACTATTTTCTTGTTATTGTTATGTTGTTATTATGCATGTTGTTATTAATCTTATTATATTGTTATTATTTATGTTTTATGTTATTTTTATTCATGTAGTTACCGTTAATCATATATATATATATATATATATATATATATATATATATATATATATATATATATATATATATATATATATATATGTATACATATGTATACGTATATATATGTATATATATTTTTTTCTTTCTTTTTTTTACATTCGTTTTTATCTATTGGTTAATTTCCTCATTTATTTCTATATCTACTTTTGTTTACACTTTAATTA
>NC_051388.1:7131723-7137695 GCF_015228065.2 Penaeus monodon
TTACCACCATTATCCTTATCAATATTATCATTATCATTACATTATTAATTTTCATTCATATTATCTTTCATTCACTAAAATAATATATAGATTCTGATCAATTTGCAATACAGTGTCCTTCGACTTATATCAATTTAGCACTCGGTTTTTATTTATTATTATTATTATTATCATTATTATTATTATTATTATTATATTATTATCATTATCATTGTTATTATATTTTTGTATCTTTGGTTCAAAATCATCAAACGCAAATATATCCTTTACATGTCTTCACGCTAATGACTGAAACTAAATTCCGGTCAACATGTTCATGAATGTAGTAGTATTTGCAAGTTGTTAAAGCATAACAAAAAATAAATATACATTACATACATATAGAGTACCCCCCCTCCCCCCTCCTCCTTCCTCGCCTCTACTTTTACCTAGAACAGGGGGTGGGGGAGGAGTGGGGGTGGATAGCTGAACAAAAAGTCTTGCAGAAGCATAATTAATTTCTCATGACACCCCAGCCTCCTCCCACCGGTAATGAGGAACATGATATCCTATCTAAGGTGAAGTTGCAACGGAGGAATTGCGAGAGCGAATAATGTTGCTTTGCAAATCTATTAATTGCGGTGGTGTGTCGACTGCGAGGTGGATATTCCATTGCAATACTGTCAAGATAATTCTACTGCCAAGAAACTTTTACTGTCAAGGGACTCAGCTGTCAAGGAACTCAGTTGTCAAAAACTTTTACTGTGATGGAACTCAGCTGTCAAGACACTGCTGCTGTTAAGAAACTCTTACTGTCAGGCAAATCAGCTGTCAAGGAATTCACCTGTCAAGAAACTCTTACTCACAAGGAACTCACCTGTCGAGAAACTCTTACTGTCAAGCAACTCACCTGTCAAGGGACTTTCGAGAAACCTTACTGTCAAAGGACTCAGCTGTTAAGAGACCCTTACTGTCAAAGGACTCAGCTGTCAAAAAACTCTTACTATCAAGCAACGCAGCTGCCAGGGGACTCAACTTTCAAGAAACTCTTACTGTCCAAGCAACTCAGCTATCAAGGGACTCAAGCTATCAAGAGACCCATACTGTCAAAGGACGCAGCTGTCAAGGAACTCAGCTGTCAAGAACTCCTACTGTCAAGGAACTATGAAATCACTCTTTTCCATGAAGAAATTACAAGTGACTCACTCTTACAGTGTTATTATATACCCACAGATATGATCACTGATAACAGTTTAAAGCATGTGTTTAATACGATGATCTGAGAAGAGTGATCAATTTCTGGGATAAATAGATTTCAAAACATAAACAGACAAGAGTAAAGGTAAAAGAAGAAGAAGAAGAAGAAGATGAAGAAAAAGAAGAAGAAGAAGAGAGAGAGAGAGGAGAGAGGAGAGAGAGAGAGAGAGAGAGAGAGAGAGAGAGAGAGAGAGAAGAAGACAGACAGACAGACAGACAGAAACAAAGAGAGACAAAAAACGAGAGAAAGATAAGGCGAGAGAAAAAAAATGAAAAAGACAGCGAAGAATTACAAACAAGACGAAAACGACAAACAAACAAAGCAAGCACAAGTAAAACCCAAAAGGAAAGAAAAGAAACAACATCAGAACAAACGCAATCAGTCACGTGCTTTGCTTGGCGGTCGAGGGAAAGTTGCAAGGTCATGTTATTTTTGTGTTTGGGCTTAATTTTCCCTTTTGTCGTTTAAATCTTTTATTTGCTTTTTTGTTTTTTTTCATCTTATTTTTATCATTAGTATTTATCTATTTATTTTTTTAATTATATTTTCGTTATTGTTTAATTTAAGTTTTATTTTTATATTGTTTATTATTTTTCATTATTGATATCTCATTTCATTGTTGTTATTATCATTAGTATTATTATCATTATTAATTATTATTTTTATTATTATTATATTTTAATATAAACATTATCAATATTATTATTATTATTTTATTATTATTATTATCCATTATTATCAGTTATCATTATTATTATTGTTGTTGCTTTTGTTATTACTATTATTATTATTACTATTGTTATTATGATAATTGTTATTATCATTATTATTAGTATTATCATTATCATCACTGTTATCATCATCAATATTATATATTATATATGTTATCATTATCATTATTATTGTTATTATTTCTTTCTTTTTTTAAATATTATCATTGTTATTATCATTAGCAGTATAATGTCATCATTGTTAACATTATCAAAATTATTATCTTATTTATCGATGTTATTATATCCTTGTTATCTTTTCATTATTGTTGTTATTATCAATATTATTACTATCTATTATTATTATTATTACTATTACTAGTACTACTACTATTATTTTTACCCACCACCAATCGTCACCCATTATCACCATCATCATCATCATCACCATCCTCATTACCAGAACTCATCAATTCTACACTTGTATACCAACTCGGAAGCCCCATACGCTTAAGACCGCGCGCAACACGGGGACTGAGCAATTGCAGAGATAAACAAGGTCAGAAACCAGATCCTCCTCCCCTTTCTTGCACGATATGGCTGTCTTCTGCCCGGGGTCAAAAAAAAACTTCTTTTTTGTTGTTTTTTTCCCGTTTCTTTGTCGGTACCCTTTTGTTTTTGTTTACCCACTGTCTTTTTCTGGGTTATGTAAGCATTGTCATGGTTTGTGAAAATGATGACTAATTGTTATGATCGTTTCCCAACTGTTACATGACCACATTTACACAAACTTGACACACACACACACACGCACATCGCACGCGCCACACACCCACGTCATACACCACACAACCACTCTTCTCTCTCTCTCTCCACAAAACACACATCCACAGATAAAACACGTACATACACACAACAAACCAGATGAACTGAGACAAACTTACAGACAGACAGACAGACAGACGACAGACGACAGACAGACAGACAGACGAGACGGAGTGAGAGGAAAGAGGGTAAGAAGGAGGGGGAGGGAAGGAGAGGGAGAAAGAGAGAGATAGGGAAAGAGGGAGAGAGGGAGAGAGAAGTAGACAGACAAAAAATTTAAACAGGGTTAAGCGCCCAGTGGCTTTAAAGAAATGCCGAAAAGTCACACCTTAAAACAGATAGAAAACGTGACGTCATCATTGCTACTTTTAAATTCGACGCCCTTCGTTAAATCTCGTTGCCCTTTAAAAAAAAAAAAACATTCCCAAAAAAAAAAAAAAAAAAAAAAAAAAAAAAAAAAAACGCGTAAAAGAAAGCTGAAAAAAAAAAAACGATTTTTTATCTTAAGTATAAATTCTTAACACTTAGCAAAACCCACAAAACGAAAAAGACATTTGGTGAACAGAAAACCATAAGAGATTTTGCTACCCTGGCAACAAGGAAGAGAAAGCGAGAGAGAAAAGACGTGGAAACTCGAACATATTTGATGTGCCCTTGTTAAAGGGTTATGAGGTTATCGATTGTGTATTTTTACTTTCTGCCCTCTCTTTTTTTTTTCTTTTTTTTTGGGGGGGGGGGTATGTTTTTATTTATATTTTTTATTATTTTTTTATATGGGTCTTCTGCTTAACGTTTTTTTGTTTGTTTATATCACCCTTATCCTTATTGATATATAAAATTATTGATATTCCTATATTCATTATCATAAATTTATTATAATTATTTTTGTTGTTATTGTTGTTATGCTATTAATAATGATAATAATAAAATGATATAAAGAAATTAATAATGATTATAATGATAACAATAAAAATGATTATAATGAAATAAATGAGGGTATAATCATTATCAAATTTTCATTATTGTTTCTTAACATTATCAACATCATCATCATCATCATCATCATCATCAGTATTATCGTTATTATCATTACCATTATTGCTTTTATCATCATCATCTTCATTATTATTATTATTATTATTATTATTATGATGATATAACAAAAATCATTATTATCATCATAGTTTTGTAATTATAATAATAAATATTATTATTATTATTTTTTTTTATTATTACAAAGATAATAATAATAATAATAATAATAATATAATGTTATAATAATTATTATAATTACTACTACGGTTATTATTATTATTATTATCATTATTATTATTACATTATTTTATTATTATAGTTATAATGATAATAATATAAATAAATAATAATTATTATTATTATCATTATAATTAAATTATCATTCTTATCATCATCATCATTATTATCATCATCATCATTATTTCATCCCTTTCATTTTATCATTATTATTGTTATTTCTGCACTACTTTTTAAAACTACTACTATTATTTATTATTGTTATTATTATCATTATTGTTGTTATTGATATCATCATCATTATCATCATTAAATTTTTTCATTATCCTTAAAAATGAATGATAATAATATATGATAATATTAATGATAATATATAATAATAATGATAATAAAAAAAAAAAAATAAATAAAAATAAAAATAATAATAATAATAATAAAATAACAATAATAATATAATAATAATAATATAATATAATGATTATCATTATTAAATTATTATTACATTATAATCATTTTAATTATTAATTATTATTATTATTATTATTATTATTATTTATTATTACCATTATCATTAGCATTAACTTAACATTACATTAATAAAGATTTATAACACTAATTATAGTTTTACTTTTTTTTTACCCATTATCAATAAATTACTACCAATCTATCCTTTATTCCTATGTATATAAATCGCAGACAATAGATCAAAGTGGATAAACAGACAGATTTGATAGAAAAAAAAAAAAACGAAAGATAGACAGAAAACATAAAATACAAACAAATACAAAACAAAAAAACGAACTAAACACCCCTAAAAACAAACAAAAAGATATTAGACAATAAAAGATGACAGTAATAGATAATTTAATATACACGTTTAATTATTAATGTCAAAGGTTGAACTGAACTGAAAAAGGCATAAGGAGAAAGTTTTTTTTTTTTTTTCGCGAATTTAAATAAAGAAAACGAGAGAATGAAAAATGAAAAAATTAATAACGGATTATAATTGGATAATTATTTTAAAAAATTATAATTAATAATTATAATTAATTTTAATTGGATAAATTTTAGGAAGTAGGGGAAAGATATGAGTGAAAAAGAAAGAAATAGAATTTAAAGGAAAGGGAAAAAAAATAAACAAAATTGAAATACATGAGAAGATATGAAAATCGTAAAAAGGTAAATGGGAATGAGTAATACGGCTTAAAAACGAATACAAGGAATAAAAAAGAAAAAGAAGAAAAAAAAAACTGAATAACGAAATAAAGTGGAAGTAGCGAGAAATACACGAATACGGATAAATAAGGTAGATAGGGAGTGGGTAAATAATGAAAAATAAAATGATGAAACAAACAAAAGGAAGAGAAAGCGCGATTGGAAAACAATGTTAGATTAGGAGGAATTTAACAAAATTACATTAATTGATGAATAGAAACAAAATATGCCAAAAAGACTAATATGAGAATATAACAATATGATGATAGTAATGACAAAGATAATAATAATAATAATAATAAAAATAATAATAATAATGATAAAAAAAAAAACAACAAGAAAAGTAATAATAATATTGATAAAAATGATAAGACAATAATAATGTTGATAACAGACAATAAAAAATGATAACAAATTATAATATTACTAATAATAACCTCAATAATAATATAATAACAAAAAAATAGCAACAATAATGAATATAATAAAAGAATGTATTATCATTATCACATTACTATCATAGTTATCATGATAATTATCATCATTATTATTATTGTTACAACTATTATTATTTATTCTTTATAGATACAAAGCCATTAGTATTCCTGTAAGATTTTCATTCTTTGTGACCTTGTGGATAGAATCTAAACCAAAGGGGAAAGGGTTCTTCCCCTCGGGGTCAAAACAAAAATTTTTTTTGTTCCCTGCCTTTT
>NC_051388.1:7145295-7161787 GCF_015228065.2 Penaeus monodon
TACAGACAGGGCATCTGGGAACATGCTCGTTACTTCCAAGTGGTTACGGATGACCCTGGAAACTCCTAGTAAACAGCGTAAATAGTATTCATTCATAAATCAAAGAGGATGTTACTTGTTGTTGTTTTAAGGATATTAAGATAATGGATAAGCTTTGATAATGCCAGGACAAACGCAATACTATAGTACCATTACAGTGTATAGTCATCGGATATCGGAGCTAACGCGACTGGCAACAAATCTAGTCTTAGTCTCCCAGTGTTAATGCGTAGGGGGTTGGTAAGCGCATAACGCGCATAAATGCTTGGTTGGTGGGTGTGGGGTAAAGGACTAAGGTATAAATAGTAGTGTTTGTGACGTTAAGGTGCTTATCTTGCCATGTGTTTGTTTAATTTGTCAGTGAATGTTTTAGAATTTTTGTTTCAGTGATGTAGCAGTGGGTAGCTTATTCCAGTCGCGGATGGTACGTGGGAAGAAAGAATGCTTGTAAGAGTCGATGTTGATGCATGTAAGGAACTTACTGTTATGTGAGTTTCGTGTTATGTGCATGTCCTGCTTGTAGGTATTCCTGTTGTTGTGATCTTGTACGTGACTGTATGTCTGTGTGCTTGTCTTCGTTTCTCATGCAGGTCCATGGTTATTTATTTATTCATTTTTTTCAGGTATGCACGCGTAATTGTATGTAATAAAACCTGGCTGGCCTAGTTGGAGTTTCTCAATGTGCTTGTGTAAGGGTCCCATACAGCCGTACAGTACTCAAGTAATGGGCGTACGCGTGTTGTAAAGTATGTGGTTGATGTGTGGTGTACAGTTGTGTATGTTTCTCCTGAGGAAGCCCATTGTTCCGTTGGCTTTGTTCGTGATGAAGTCAATTTGTGTTAAAGGAGAGATTGTTAGTGGGGGTGTACTCCAAGGTATTTGTAGGATAATGTGGGTGTCAGTTGTTGGTTGTGTAGAATGTAGGTGTATTGCATCGGTGTATGTGATCTGATGAAACGGAGTACGTTGTATTTACGTTGTCTGATGGTCATTTGCCACCTTTCCCTTTGCCTAAGGACATCTAAATTAATTTGTTTTGACGAAAATTGATAAGATCGCCCTAAGTAAATAACTTCAAATCGTATCCCTCATACGAACACGGTGTACATATCCACAGTGCACATTACCATGCTACACACACACACACGCACGCACGCACACACACACACACACACACACACACACACACACGCACACACGCACGCACGCACGCACGCACGCACGCACACACACATAAACACACCTTGGGATCTGAAACAAAAGATGTGCAATACCCAAACTAATTATGGTATTACACATGAATCGCAACTCACATAACATCACTTTCAGGAAAACCACACTCGTTGAAAGGAAACAACACAAAAACCTATATTTTTTTTTAGAAAAAGATCGCTGGCTTTGCAATTGCAAGGCGCTGGGTTCGTGCTTACCCATGAGTACCGGTATCAGCTGGGGTCAAGGTCGGGGCAGAGAGGAACTTGGCGTGAGTTGGTCTTCGTTTGTGCTTCTTTGGCCACTTTGACACGGGACTAAATCTGGAGTATTTTTGCGGACTTCGGGGAATTTGTTGGCCATATAATAAGAACTAAATATTGCAGTTCCGAACAAAGTATTGCAAATATTCAATGAGTTTTCACGAATGTGTAAATAATTTGACAGATATAAGCCATGACAACTTCAAGGCCCCCCCTACATATGAATGTGTGTCTGCGTGTGTGTACGCATGTGTGTGCATGTGTGTGTGCATCTGTGCGAGGGTTTGGTCGTGTATACAGATTTTCTCCATCTTGTAAATGTTCTGCTCCATTGTACATCAAAACCCCACTTTAAAAATCATCTGTAATATTTTAAGACTTTTTTTCCAACAGAAAAATCATAGTTATTATCTATACTTTTTTATTATTTCCTTTTCCTTTTGGATAAAAAAAAATCCTCCTATTACTTCAGTCTCTTTCACACTGGAGAAATCTGGTCAGGGTTATTAATGACCCACTTACTGAGGAAAAGAAGGAGAAAAGAAAAAAAGAAGAGGAGGGCGGAGGGAGGGGGAGGAGGTAAAAGTGCCCATCAGTCATGGAAATGCTTAACTGCTCGTGGGTATAAAAGGCGAGGCTGTGGGCACAGACAGCACAATCGACGGACTGTTCATCGCGGTAAGTAGAGAGAAGGGGAGAGAGGGAAAGAGAGAGAAAGATAGGAGAGAAAGAGAGAGGGAGGAGAAAGACAAGAGAGTGGGAGGAAAGAGAGAGAGAGGAGAGAAAGAGGAGAGAGAGAAAGTGGGGGATGGAGAAGAGAGAGAGAAAGAGGAACATCAAGAGAGTGAAGTCTGCTATGTAATTAAAAGTGTTTTTCTGCTTTGGAGAGATATGATGTAATCCAGTGCATATTTCAATATTTGGAATAATCGTGAACTTTGATTTCCTTATAATTTCATCAGCTTTAAAGTTTGACATTTCCGTTTTTTTCGGTAAAATGTCTAATGGCATAAAAATGTAAAAGAGAGGGAATATGATATCATAAATCATGTACCTACTTCAGCGCAGCAGAGGACAAAGAGGAAGGATTAAGTATCGTAGTATGTGTTTAACGAGACTGCCAAATGCGTCGTTCTGAGGTTTTATCACTTTTCCGTTTCAGATGAAGGTCCTTTTGCTCGTAACTGTGGCGGCTGTGGCCCTTGGAGACGACCTGGTGAGTCGCACCACCATTGGTTTATTTGAGAGACCAATTTCAATAAGGAAACGGTTCAACAGTGACCAGTTTCAATAAGGAACTAGTTTAATTAGAGGCGTTTCAGTATGAAACTTTATGGTTGTTTAGCGTGAATCTAAATTGTGTGTTTTACAAAGGTATCCCATTTTCTATAATTCTGTCAAACTAAGAGTAAAGAGAAGAAAGGCAAGCTTATCTTGCATCATACCTGCCACATAGTCTTTGTTAATACCATTAATACTACAGGTAGACCGGCAGCGGGACGACAGCGAGTACCACTTCGCTTGGCTCCACGACGGCGGGCGGACCTACGACTGGCAGGGCGCCAACAGCTACTGCTCGAGGCTCGGGCGCGGCTGGAAGGGCATCAGCATCGAGAGCAGGGGAGAAGACAGCTTCGTGAGCGATATCATTGATGAATGTAATTTCCCTGCGTTTTCATCTCATACGCGTCCATATATGAAGCTATGGTGACACTCACACGTAACTGACAAGCCTGTTTATATTGTTTATTGTGTATAATGTGTCACTGGATAATGATCTAGTTGTATTTGTGTTCCCTCTCAGACGAACTGCCGTGGATCTGGACCGGAGGCCAACGCAGGGGACGCGACTTCGCGTGGCCTTCGGGAGCCCGTTTCGTGGGTCTGAACTGGTCTCACACCGGCGGGTATGTGCACGGGTCGTTTCGCTTGTCATCTGCGTAAAAAGCTCTTTTATCGCTTATAAGTTTCTTTGCCCTTAGCATGAGATGAAAAGCTTTTCTGTAACTGCTGCTGTCGCCACCAGGAGGAAGCAACCGCAACCAGACAACCGCGAGGAGGGGGGCGAGAACTGCGTGGCCGTCCTCAACGACTTCTATGACGACGGCGTGAAGTGGCACGACATCGCCTGCCACCACGAGAAGTCCATCATCTGCGAGCGCTCCGACTGAGAGCTCGGGGCGGATTGCAGAGGGCGGGGCCGTTGGCGCGCAGTTGAGTGCTCTGCAGGGAAGAAATCTGTGCAAGAGGACTGTGGGCTAATGGCAAGATTTTGCCCGTATTTATTGCTATTTATGTGTGGATAAGAATAGAATAAAATTTGCCTAATTTGGATGTTTATATCAAGATTGACCTTTTACGAGACATTCCTGATCACAGGAAAGATTGTGTTGCCGGTGAAGCAATTATCGTTGATGCGAAAAACTAGAAATAACGGAAACGTAGAGGAACGGAAAGAGAAAGAAAGGATGGCTCATAATAAGGATCAAAGAATATTGGAAACAACTTTAATATTCACAAATGGTTTACATACTACTTACGAAAGTGCGAATATCCATATACAAAAGACCAATGAACATACGTACATGTGTGAATCTATATAAGTATGTAAACATATCAAAGTCTATAAAGTACAGACAGGGCATCTGGGAACATGCTCGTTACTTCCAAGTGGTTACGGATGACCCTGGAAACTCCTAGTAAACAGCATAAGTAGTATTCATTCATAAATCAAAGAGGATGTTACTTGTTGTTGTTTTAAAGATATTAAGATAATGGATAAGCTTTGATAATGCCAGGACAAACGCAATACTATAGTACCATTACAGTGTATAGTCATCGGATATCGGAGCTAACGCGACTGGCAGCAAATCTAGTCTTAGTCTCTCAGTGTTAATGCGTAGGTAAGCGCATAAATGCTTGGTTGGTGGGTGTGGGGGAAAGGACTAAGTTATAAGTAGTAGTGTTTGTGACGTTAAGGTGCTTATCTTGCCATGTGTTTGTTTAATTTGTCAGTGAATGTTTTAGAATTTTTGTTTCAGTGATGTAGCAGTGGGTAGCTTATTCCAGTCGCGGAACATGGGAAGAAAGAATGCTTATAAGAGTCGATGTTGATGCATGTTAGGAACTTACTGTTATGTGAGTTTCGTGTTATGTGCATGTCCTGCTAGTAGGTATTCCTGTTGTTGTGATCTTGTACGTGACTGTATGTCTGTGTGCTTGTCTTCGTTTCTCATGCAGGTCCATGGTTATTTATTTATTCATTTTTTTCAGGTATGCACGCGTAATTGTATGTAATAAACCTGGCTGGCCTAGTTGGAGTTTCTCAATGTGCTTGTGTAAGGGTCCCATACAGCCGTACAGTACTCAAGTAATGGGCGTACGCGTGTTGTAAAGTATGTGGTTGATGTGTGGTGTACAGTTGTGTATGTTTCTCCTGAGGAAGCCCATTGTTCCGTTGGCTTTGTTCGTGATGAAGTCAATTTGTGTTAAAGGAGAGATTGTTAGTGGGGGTGTACTCCAAGGTATTTGTAGGATAATGTGGGTGTCAGTTGTTGGTTGTGTAGAATGTAGGTGTATTGCATCGGTGTATGTGATCTGATGAAACGGAGTACGTTGTATTTACGTTGTCTGATGGTCATTTGCCACCTTTCCCTTTGCCTAAGGACATCTAAATTAATTTGTTTTGACGAAAATTGATAAGATCGCCCTAAGTAAATAACTTCAAATCGTATCCCTCATACGAACACGGTGTACATATCCACAGTGCACATTACCATGCTACACACACACACACGCACGCACGCACACACACACACACACACACACACACACACGCACACACGCACGCACGCACGCACGCACGCACGCACACACACATAAACACACCTTGGGATCTGAAACAAAAGATGTGCAATACCCAAACTAATTATGGTATTACACATGAATCGCAACTCACATAACATCACTTTCAGGAAAACCACACTCGTTGAAAGGAAACAACACAAAAACCTATATTTTTTTTTTAGAAAAAGATCGCTGGCTTTGCAATTGCAAGGCGCTGGGTTCGTGCTTACCCATGAGTACCGGTATCAGCTGGGGTCAAGGTCGGGGCAGAGAGGAACTTGGCGTGAGTTGGTCTTCGTGTGTGCTTCTTTGGCCACTTGGACACGGGACTAAATCTGGAATATTTTTGCGGACTTTGGGGAATTTGTTGGCCATGTAATAAGAACTAAATATTGCAGTTCCGAACAAAGTATTGCAAATATTCAATGAGTTTTCACTAATGTGCAAATAATTTGACAGACAGACAAACATAAGCCATCGAACTTGAAGCCCCTCCCCCGCTCATAATTGTGTCTGTGTGTGTGTGCGCATGTATGTGCATGCGTGTGTGCATCTGTGTGAGGGTTTGGCCGTGTATATATTTGTTTATATATGGTAATAGATTTTCTTCATCTTGTAAATGTTCAGCTCAATTGTACATCAAAACCCCACTTTAAAAATCATCTGTAATATTTTAAGACTTTTTTTTTCAACAGAAAAATCATAATTATTATCTATACTTTTTTTTTTTTATTATTATTTCCTTTTCCTTTTGGATAAAAAAAATCCTCCTATTACTTCAGTCTCTCTTTCACACTGGAGAAATCTGGTCAGGGTTATTAATGACCCACTTACTGAGGAAAAGGAGAAAAGGAAAAAAAGAAGAGGAGGGCGGAGGGAGGGGGAGGAGGTAAAAGTGCCCATCAGTCATGGAAATGCTTAACTGCTCGTGGGTATAAAAGGCGAGGCTGTGGGCACAGACAGCACAATCGACGGACTGTTCATCGCGGTAAGTAGAGAGAAGGGGAGAGAGGGAAAGAGAGAAAGATAGGAGGAGAGAAAGAGAGAGGGAGGAGAAAGACAGAGAGTGGGAGGAAAGAGAGAGGAGAGAAAGTGGGGGATGGAGAGAGAAAGAGGAACATCAAGAGAGTGAAATCTGCTATGTAATTAAAAGTGTTTTTTCTGCTTCGGAGAGATATGATGTAATCCAGTGCATATTTCAATATTTGGAATAATCGTGAACTTTGATTTCCTTAGAATTTCATCAGCTTTAAAGTTTGACATTTCCGTTTTTTCGGTAAAATGTCTAATGGCATAAAAATGCAAAACAGAGGGAATATGATATCATAAATCATGTACCTACTTCAGCGCAGCAGAGGACAAAGAGGAAGGATTAAGTATCGTAGTATGTGTTTAACGAGACTGCCAAACACGCCGTTCTGAGGTTTTATCACTTCTCCGTTTCAGATGAAGATCCTTTTGCTCGTAACAGTGGCGGCTGTGGCCCTTGGAGACGACCTGGTGAGTCGCAACACCATTGGTTTATTTCAGTTTCAATAAGGAAACGGTTCAACAGAGGCCAGTTTCAATAAGGAACTAGTTTAATTAGAGGCGTTTCAGTATGAAACTTTATGGTTGTTTAGCGTGAATCTAAATTGTGTTTTACAAAGGTATTCCATTTTCTATAATTCTGTCAAACTAAGAGTAAAGAGAAGAAAGGCAAGCTTATTCTGCATCATTCCTGCCACATAGTCTTTGTTAATACCATTAATACTACAGGTAGACCGGCAGCGGGACGACAGCGAGTACCACTTCGCTTGGCTCCACGACGGCGGGCGGACCTACGACTGGCAGGGCGCCAACAGCTACTGCTCGAGGCTCGGGCGCGGCTGGAAGGGCATCAGTATCGAGAGCAGGGGAGAAGACAGCTTCGTGAGCGATATCATTGATGAATGTAATTCCCTGCGTTTTCATCTCATACGCGTCCATATATGAAGCTATGGTGACACTCACACGTAACTGACAAGCCTGTTTATATTGTTTATTGTGTATAATGTGTCACTGGATAATGATCTAGTTGTATTTGTGTTCCCTCTCAGACGAACTGCCGTGGATCTGGACCGGAGGCCAACGCAGGGGACGCGACTTCGCATGGCCTTCGGGAGCCCGTTTCGTGGGTCTGAACTGGTCTCACACCGGCGGGTATGTGCACGGGTCGTTTCGCTTGTCATCTGCGTAAAAAGCTCTTTTATCGCTTATAAGTTTCTTTGCCCTTAGCATGAGATGAAAACTTTTTTCTAACTGCTGCTGTCGCCACCAGGAGGAAGCAACCGCAACCAGACAACCGCGAGGAGGGGGGCGAGAACTGCGTGGCCGTCCTCAACGACTTCTATGACGACGGCGTGAGGTGGCACGACATCGCCTGCCACCACGAGAAGTCCATCATCTGCGAGCGCTCCGACTGAGAGCTCGGGGCGGATTGCAGAGGGCGGGGCCGTTGGCGCGCAGTTGAGTGCTCTGCAGGGAAGAAATCTGTGCAAGAGGATTGTGGGCTAATGGCAAGATGTTGCCCGTATTTATTGCTATTTATGTGTGGATAAGAATAGAATAAAATTTGCCTAATTTGGATGTTTATATCAAGATTGACCTTTTACGAGACATTCCTGATCACAGAAGAGATTGTGTTCCCGGTGAAGCAATTATCGTTGATGCGAAAAACTAGAAATAACGGAAACGTAGAGGAACGGAAAGAGAAAGAAAGGATGGCTCATAATAAGGATCAAAGAATATTGGAAACAACTTTAATATTCACAAATGGTTTACATACTACTTACGAAAGTGCGAATATCCATATACAAAAGACCAATGAACATACGTACATGTGTGAATCTATATAAGTATGTAAACATATCAAAATCTATAAAGTACAGACAGGGCATCTGGGAACATGCTCGTTACTTCCAAGTGGTTACGGATGACCCTGGAAACTCCTAGTAAACAGCATAAGTAGTATTCATTCATAAATCAAAGAGGATGTTACTTGTTGTTGTTTTAAAGATATTAAGATAATGGATAAGCTTTGATAATGCCATGACAAACGCAATACTATAGTACCATTACAGTGTATAGTCATCGGATATCGGAGCTAACGCGACTGGCAGCAAATCTAGTCTTAGTCTCCCAGTGTTAATGCGTAGGGGGTTGGTAAGCGCATAACGCGCATAAATGCTTGGTTGGTGGGTGTGGGGTAAAGGACTAAGGTATAAATAGTAGTGTTTGTGTTCGTTAAGGTGCTTATCTTGCCATGTGTTTGTTTAATTTGTCAGTGAATGTTTTAGAATTTTTGTTTCAGTGATGTAGCAGTGGGTAGCTTATTCCAGTCGCGGATGGTACGTGGGAAGAAAGAATGCTTGTAAGCGTCGATGTTGATGCATGTAAGGAACTTACTGTTATGTGAGTTTCGTGTTATGTGCATGTCCTGCTTGTAGGTATTCCTGTTGTTGTGATCTTGTACGTGACTATATGTCTGTGTGCTTGTCTTCGTTTCTCATGCAGGTCCATGGTTATTTATTTATTCATTTTTTTCAGGTATGCACGCGTAATTGTATGTAATAAACCTGGCTGGCCTAGTTGGAGTTTCTCAATGTGCTTGTGTAAGGGTCCCATACAGCCGTACAGTACTCAAGTAATGGGCGTACGCGTGTTGTAAAGTATGTGGTTGATGTGTGGTGTACAGTTGTGTATGTTTCTCCTGAGGAAGCCCATTGTTCCGTTGGCTTTGTTCGTGATGAAGTCAATTTGTTAAAGGAGAGATTGTTAGTGGGGGGTGTACTCCAAGGTATTTGTAGGATAATGTGGGTGTCAGTTGTTGGTTGTGTAGAATGTAGGTGTATTGCATCGGTATATGTGATCTGATGAAACGGAGTACGTTGTATTTACGCTGTCTGATGGTCATTTGCCACCTTTCCCTTTGCCTAAGGACATCTAAATTAATTTGTTCTGACGAAAATTGATAAGATCGCCCTAAGTAAATAACTTCAAATCGTATCCCTCATACGAACACGGTGTACATATCCACAGTGCACATTACCATGCTACACACACACACACGCACGCACGCACACACACACACACACACACACACACACACACGCACACACACACACACGCACACACGCACGCACGCACGCACGCACACACACACACACACACACACACACACACACACACGCACGCACGCACGTACGCACACACACATAAAAACACCTTGGGATCTGAAACAAAAGATGTGCAATACCCAAACTAATTATGGTATTACACATGAATCGCAACTCACATAACATCACTTTCAGGAAAACCACACTCGTTGAAAGGAAACAACACAAAAACCTATATTTTTTTTTAGAAAAAGATCGCTGGCTTTGCAATTGCAAGGCGCTGGGTTCGTGCTTACCCATGAGTACCGGTATCAGCTGGGGTCAAGGTCGGGGCAGAGAGGAACTTGGCGTGAGTTGGTCTTCGTGTGTGCTTCTTTGGCCACTTGGACACGGGACTAAATCTGGAGTATTTTTGCGGACTTCGGGGAATTTGTTGGCCATATAATAAGAACTAAATATTGCAGTTCCGAACAAAGTATTGCAAATATTCAATGAGTTTTCACGAATGTGTAAATAATTTGACAGATATAAGCCATGACAACTTCAAGGCCCCCCCTACATATGAATGTGTGTCTGCGTGTGTGTACGCATGTGTGTGCATGTGTGTGTGCATCTGTGCGAGGGTTTGGTCGTGTATACAGATTTTCTCCATCTTGTAAATGTTCTGCTCCATTGTACATCAAAACCCCACTTTAAAAATCATCTGTAATATTTTAAGACTTTTTTTCCAACAGAAAAATCATAGTTATTATCTATACTTTTTTATTATTTCCTTTTCCTTTTGGATAAAAAAAAATCCTCCTATTACTTCAGTCTCTTTCACACTGGAGAAATCTGGTCAGGGTTATTAATGACCCACTTACTGAGGAAAAGAAGGAGAAAAGAAAAAAAGAAGAGGAGGGCGGAGGGAGGGGGAGGAGGTAAAAGTGCCCATCAGTCATGGAAATGCTTAACTGCTCGTGGGTATAAAAGGCGAGGCTGTGGGCACAGACAGCACAATCGACGGACTGTTCATCGCGGTAAGTAGAGAGAAGGGGAGAGAGGGAAAGAGAGAGAAAGATAGGAGAGAAAGAGAGAGGGAGGAGAAAGACAAGAGAGTGGGAGGAAAGAGAGAGAGAGGAGAGAGAGAAAGTGGGGGATGGAGAAGAGAGAGAGAAAGAGGAACATCAAGAGAGTGAAGTCTGCTATGTAATTAAAAGTGTTTTTCTGCTTCGGAGAGATATGATGTAATCCAGTGCATATTTCAATATTTGGAATAATCGTGAACTTTGATTTCCTTATAATTTCATCAGCTTTAAAGTTTGACATTTCCGTTTTTTTCGGTAAAATGTCTAATGGCATAAAAATGTAAAAGAGAGGGAATATGATATCATAAATCATGTACCTACTTCAGCGCAGCAGAGGACAAAGAGGAAGGATTAAGTATCGTAGTATGTGTTTAACGAGACTGCCAAATGCGTCGTTCTGAGGTTTTATCACTTTTCCGTTTCAGATGAAGGTCCTTTTGCTCGTAACTGTGGCGGCTGTGGCCCTTGGAGACGACCTGGTGAGTCGCACCACCATTGGTTTATTTGAGAGACCAATTTCAATAAGGAAACGGTTCAACAGTGACCAGTTTCAATAAGGAACTAGTTTAATTAGAGGCGTTTCAGTATGAAACTTTATGGTTGTTTAGCGTGAATCTAAATTGTGTGTTTTACAAAGGTATCCCATTTTCTATAATTCTGTCAAACTAAGAGTAAAGAGAAGAAAGGCAAGCTTATCTTGCATCATACCTGCCACATAGTCTTTGTTAATACCATTAATACTACAGGTAGACCGGCAGCGGGACGACAGCGAGTACCACTTCGCTTGGCTCCACGACGGCGGGCGGACCTACGACTGGCAGGGCGCCAACAGCTACTGCTCGAGGCTCGGGCGCGGCTGGAAGGGCATCAGCATCGAGAGCAGGGGAGAAGACAGCTTCGTGAGCGATATCATTGATGAATGTAATTTCCCTGCGTTTTCATCTCATACGCGTCCATATATGAAGCTATGGTGACACTCACACGTAACTGACAAGCCTGTTTATATTGTTTATTGTGTATAATGTGTCACTGGATAATGATCTAGTTGTATTTGTGTTCCCTCTCAGACGAACTGCCGTGGATCTGGACCGGAGGCCAACGCAGGGGACGCGACTTCGCGTGGCCTTCGGGAGCCCGTTTCGTGGGTCTGAACTGGTCTCACACCGGCGGGTATGTGCACGGGTCGTTTCGCTTGTCATCTGCGTAAAAAGCTCTTTTATCGCTTATAAGTTTCTTTGCCCTTAGCATGAGATGAAAAGCTTTTCTGTAACTGCTGCTGTCGCCACCAGGAGGAAGCAACCGCAACCAGACAACCGCGAGGAGGGGGGCGAGAACTGCGTGGCCGTCCTCAACGACTTCTATGACGACGGCGTGAGGTGGCACGACATCGCCTGCCACCACGAGAAGTCCATCATCTGCGAGCGCTCCGACTGAGAGCTCGGGGCGGATTGCAGAGGGCGGGGCCGTTGGCGCGCAGTTGAGTGCTCTGCAGGGAAGAAATCTGTGCAAGAGGACTGTGGGCTAATGGCAAGATTTTGCCCGTATTTATTGCTATTTATGTGTGGATAAGAATAGAATAAAATTTGCCTAATTTGGATGTTTATATCAAGATTGACCTTTTACGAGACATTCCTGATCACAGAAGAGATTGTGTTCCCGGTGAAGCAATTATCGTTGATGCGAAAAACTAGAAATAACGGAAACGTAGAGGAACGGAAAGAGAAAGAAAGGATGGCTCATAATAAGGATCAAAGAATATTGGAAACAACTTTAATATTCACAAATGGTTTACATACTACTTACGAAAGTGCGAATATCCATATACAAAAGACCAATGAACATACGTACATGTGTGAATCTATATAAGTATGTAAACATATCAAAATCTATAAAGTACAGACAGGGCATCTGGGAACATGCTCGTTACTTCCAAGTGGTTACGGATGACCCTGGAAACTCCTAGTAAACAGCATAAGTAGTATTCATTCATAAATCAAAGAGGATGTTACTTGTTGTTGTTTTAAAGATATTAAGATAATGGATAAGCTTTGATAATGCCAGGACAAACGCAATACTATAGTACCATTACAGTGTATAGTCATCGGATATCGGAGCTAACGCGACTGGCAGCAAATCTAGTCTTAGTCTCCCAGTGTTAATGCGTAGGGGGTTGGTAAGCGCATAACGCGCATAAATGCTTGGTTGGTGGGTGTGGGGTAAAGGACTAAGGTATAAATAGTAGTGTTTGTGACGTTAAGGTGCTTATCTTGCCATGTGTTTGTTTAATTTGTCAGTGAATGTTTTAGAATTTTTGTTTCAGTGATGTAGCAGTGGGTAGCTTATTCCAGTCGCGGAACATGGGAAGAAAGAATGCTTATAAGAGTCGATGTTGATGCATGTAAGGAACTTACTGTTATGTGAGTTTCGTGTTATGTGCATGTCCTGCTTGTAGGTATTCCTGTTGTTGTGATCTTGTACGTGACTGTATGTCTGTGTGCTTGTCTTCGTTTCTCATGCAGGTCCATGGTTATTTATTTATTCATTTTTTTTCAGGTATGCATGCGTAATTGTATGTAATAAACCTGGCTGGCCTAGTTGGAGTTTCTCAATGTGCTTGTGTAAGGGTCCCATACAGCCGTACAGTACTCAAGTAATGGGCGTACGCGTGTTGTAAAGTATGTGGTTGATGTGTGGTGTACAGTTGTGTATGTTTCTCCTGAGGAAGCCCATTGTTCCGTTGGCTTTGTTCGTGATGAAGTCAATTTGTGTTAAAGGAGAGATTGTTAGTGGGGGTGTACTCCAAGGTATTTGTAGGATAATGTGGGTGTCAGTTGTTGGTTGTGTAGAATGTAGGTGTATTGCATCGGTGTATGTGATCTGATGAAACGGAGTGCGTTGTATTTACGTTGTCTGATGGTCATTTGCCACCTTTCCCTTTGCCTAAGGACATCTAAATTAATTTGTTCTGACGAAAATTGATAAGATCGCCCTATGTAAATAACTTCAAATCGTATCCCTTATACGAACACGGTGTACATATCCACAGTGCACATTACCATGCTACACACACACACACGCACGCACGCACACACACACACACACACACACACACACACACACACACACACGCACGCACGCACGCACGCACACACACATAAACACACCTTGGGATCTGAAACAAAAGATGTGCAATACCCAAACTAATTATGGTATTACACATGAATCGCAACTCACATAACATCACTTTCAGGAAAACCACACTCGTTGAAAGGAAACAACACAAAAACTTATATTTTTTTTAGAAAAAGATGGCTGGCTTTGCAATTGCGAGGCGTTGGGTTCGTGCTTACCCATGAGTACCGGTATCAGCTGGGGTCAAGGTCGGGGCAGAGAGGAACTTGGCGTGAGTTGGTCTTCGTGTGTGCTTCTTTGGCCACTTTGACACGGGACTAAATCTGGAGTATTTTTGCGGACTTTGGGGAATTTGTTGGCCATGTAATAAGAACTAAATATTGCAGTTCCGAACAAAGTATTGCAAATATTCAATGAGTTTTCACTAATGTGCAAATAATTTGACAGACAGACAAACATAAGCCATCGAACTTGAAGCCCCTCCCCCGCTCATAATTGTGTCTGTGTGTGTGTGCGCATGTATGTGCATGCGTGTGTGCATCTGTGTGAAGGTTTGGCCGTGTATATATTTGTTTATATATGGTAATAGATTTTCTTCATCTTGTAAATGTTCAGCTACATCAAAACCCCACTTTAAAAATCATCTGTAATATTTTAAGACTTTTTTTTCCAACAGAAAAATCATAATTATTATTTATACTTTTTTTTATTATTTCCTTTTCCTTTTGGATAAAAAAAAATCCTCCTATTACTTCAGTCTCTCTTTCACACTGGAGAAATCTGGTCAGGGTTATTAATGACCCACTTACTGAGGAAAAGGAGAAAAGGAAAAAAAGAAGAGGAGGGCGGAGGGAGGGGGAGGAGGTAAAAGTGCCCATCAGTCATGGAAATGCTTAACTGCTCGTGGGTATAAAAGGCGAGGCTGTGGGCACAGACAGCACAATCGACGGACTGTTCATCGCGGTAAGTAGAGAGAAGGGGAGAGAGGGAGAGAGAGAAAGATAGGAGAGAAAGAGAGAGGGAGGAGAAAGACAGAAAAAAGAGAAAGAGAGAGAGAGAAAGTGGAACATCAAGAGATTGAAGTCTGCTATGTAATTAAAAGTGTTTTTCTGCTTCGGAGAGATGTAATCCAGTGCATATTTATTTAAATATTTGGAATAATCGTGAACTTTGATTTCCTTATAATGTCATTAGCTTTAAAGTTTGACATTTCCGTTTTTTCGGTAAAATGTCTAATGGCATAAGAATGTAAAAGAGAGGGAATATGATATCATAAATCATGTACCTA
This sequence comes from Penaeus monodon, assembly GCF_015228065.2. Taxonomy (NCBI): domain Eukaryota; kingdom Metazoa; phylum Arthropoda; class Malacostraca; order Decapoda; family Penaeidae; genus Penaeus; species Penaeus monodon. The sequence continues at coordinate 7,160,279 of NC_051388.1, forward strand.
CTTCAGCGCAGCAGAGGACAAAGAGGAAGGATTAAGTATCGTAGTATGTGTTTAACGAGACTGCCAAACACGCCGTTGTGAGGTTTTATCACTTCTCCGTTTCAGATGAAGGTCCTTTTGCTCGTAACTGTGGCGGCTGTGGCCCTTGGAGACGACCTGGTGAGTCGCAACACCATTGCTTTATTTGAGAGATCAATTTTAATAAGGAAACGGTTCAACAGTGACCAGTTTCAATAAGGAACTAGTTTAATTAGAGGCGTTTCAGTATGAAACTTTATGGTTGTTTAGCGTGAATCTAAATTGTGTGTTTTACAAAGGTATCCCATTTTCTATAATTCTGTCAACCTAAGAGTAAAGAGAAGAAAGGCAAAGCTTATTCTGCATCATTCCTGCCACATAGTCTTTGTTAATACCATTAATACTACAGGTAGATCGGCAGCGGGACGACAGCGAGTACCACTTCGCTTGGCTCCACGACGGCGGGCGGACCTACGACTGGCAGGGCGCCAACAGCTACTGCTCGAGGCTCGGGCGCGGCTGGAAGGGCATCAGTATCGAGAGCAGGGGAGAAGACAGCTTCGTGAGCGATATCATTGATGAATGTAATTTCCCTGCGTTTTCATCTCATACGCGTCCATATATGAAGCTATGGTGACACTCACACGTAACTGACAAGCCTGTTTATATTGTTTATTGTGTATAATGTGTCACTGAATAATGATCTAGTTGTATTTGCGTTCCCTCTCAGACGACCTGCCGTGGATCTGGACCGGAGGCCAACGCAGGGGACGCGACTTCGCGTGGCCTTCGGGAGCCCGTTTCGTGGGTCTGAACTGGTCTCACACCGGCGGGTATGTGCACGGGTCGTCTCGCTTGTCATTTTCGATGTGGCCATTTGCGTAAAAAGCTCTTTTATCGCTTATAAGTTTCTTTGCCCTTAGCATGAGATGAAAAGTTTTTTCTAATTGGTGTTTTCGCCACCAGGAGGAAGCAACCGCAACCAGACAACCGCGAGGAGGGGGGCGAGAACTGCGTGGCCGTCCTCAACGACTTCTATGACGACGGCGTGAGGTGGCACGACATCGCCTGCCACCACGAGAAGTCCATCATCTGCGAGCGCTCCGACTGAGAGCTCGGGGCGGATTGCAGAGGGCGGGGCCGTTGGCGCGCAGTTGAGTGCTCTGCAGGGAAGAAATCTGTGCAAGAGGATTGTGGGCTAATGGCAAGATGTTGCCCGTATTTATTGCTATTTATGTGTGAATAAGAATAGAATAAAATTTGCCTAATTTGGATGTTTATATCAAGATTGACCTTTTACAAGATATTCCTGATCACAGGAAAGATTGTGTTCCCGGTGAAGCAATTATCGTTGATGCGAAAAACTAGAAATAACGGAAACGTAGAGGAACGGAAAGAGAAAGAAAGGGTGGCTCAGGATAAGGATCAAAGAGTATTGAAACAATAATTTCACAAATGGTTTACATACTACTTACGAAGTGCGATATCCAT
>NC_051388.1:7166887-7174387 GCF_015228065.2 Penaeus monodon
GTTTATATCAAGATTGACCTTTTACGAGGCATTCCTGATCACAGGAAAGATTGTGTTCCCGGAGAAGCAATTATCGTTGATGCGAAAAACTAGAAATAACGGAAACGTAGTGAACGGAAAAAGAAAGAAAGGAAAGGCTCATAATAAGGGTTAAAGAAAATTGGAAAAAACTTTAATATTCACAAATGGTTTACAAACTACTTACGAAAGTGCGAATATCCATATACAAAAGACCAATGAACATACGTACATGTGTGAATCTATATAAGTATGTAAACATATCAAAATCTATAAAGTACAGACAGGGCATCTGGGAAACATATGTTCGTTACTGCCAAGTGGTTACGGATGACCCTGACAACTCATAGTAAACAGCGTAAGTAATATTAATTAATAAGTCAAAGAGGATGTTACTGGTTGTTGTTTTGAGAATATTAAGATCATGGATAAGCTTTGATAATGCCAGGACAAACGCAATACTATAGTACCATTACAGTGTATAGTCATCGGATATCGGAGCTAACGTGATTGACAGCAAATCTAGTGTCAGTCTTTCAGTGTTAATGCGTAGGTAAGCGTAGGTCGGTAAGCGCATAACGCGCATAAATGCTTGGTTGGTGGGTGTGGGGGCAAGGACTAATTTATAAGTAGTAGTGTTTGTGTTCGTTAAGGTGCTTATCTTGCCATGTGTTTGTTTAATTTGTCAGTGAATGTTTTAGAATTTTTGTTTCAGTGATGTAGCAGTGGGTAGCTTAATCCAGACGCGGATGGTATGTGGGAAGAAAGTGTGCTAGTAAGAGTGGATGTTGATGTATATCAGGAACTTACTGTTATGGGAGTTTCGTGCTACGTGTATGTCCTGCTTGTAGGTATTCCTGTTTGTTAGTGTTCATAAGGTTGTGATCTTGTACGTGATTGCATATCTGTGTGCTGGTCTTCGTTTCTCATGCAGGTCCATGTTTATTTATTTTTTTATTTTCTTTATTTTTTTCAGGTATACACGCGTAATTGTATGTAATAAACTTGGCTGACCTAAATGGAATTTCTCAATGTCGTGCTTGATGTAGGGGTCCCATACAGCCGTACAGTACTCAAGTGTTGGGCGTACGCATGTTGTAAACTATGTAGTTGATGTGTGGTGTACAGTTGTGTATGTTTCTCCTGAGGAAGCCCAGTGTTCTTGAAGTCAATTTGTGTTAAAGGAGATATTGTTAATGGGGTGTACTCCAAGGTATTTGTAGGATAATGTGCGTGTCAGTTGTTGGTTGTGTAGAGTGTAGGTGTATTATATCGGTGTATTTGATCTGATGAAACGGAGTACCTTGTATTTACTTCGTCTGATGATCATTTGCCACGACCTTTCCCTCTGTTGAAGGGCATCTAAATTAATTTGTTCTGACGGAAATTGACAAGATTTCCCTAAGCAAATAACTTGAAATCATATCCCTCATAGGAACACGGTGTACATATACACAGTGTACATTACCGTGCTACACACACACACCATGGGATCTGAGACAAAAGATATGCAATATCCATTTTGATTATGGTATTAGACATGAATTGCAACTCATAAAATCAATTTCAGGAAAAGCACGCTCCTCGTCGAAAGGAAACAACAAACACAATAACCTATGCTGATATCCACAGTAATTGACAGGCCTATTTATATTACTATGTATAAGGTGTCACTTAGTAACGCCTAGCAATCCAGCTGAATAATCATCTACTCGGATTTGGGTTCCCTCTCAGACGACCTGCTGTGGATCTGGACCGGAGGCCAACGCAGGGGACGCGACTTCGTGTGGCCTTCAGGAGTCCGTTTCGTGGGTCTGAACTGGTCTCACACCGGCGGGTATGTGCACGGGCGTCTCGCTTGTCATTTTCGGTGTGGCCATTTGCGTAAAAAGCTTTTTTGTCGTTTATAAGTTTCTTCCCCTTTACCATCAGCTGAAAAGCTTTTTCTAATTGCTGTTTTTGCCACCAGGAGGAAGCAACCGCAACCAGACAACCGCGAGGAGGGGGGCGAGAACTGCGTGGCCGTCCTCAACGACTTCTATGACGACGGCGTCAAGTGGCACGACATTGTAATAAACTTTATATTTTCTATGTTTCAAATGTAAGCAAATAAACAAATAGTACGATATACCTTTAAAAGCATCCCTAGCTGTTAGCGGGTCACCTCAGAGTAAACGACCTTGTTTCACCCTTCCCGCCAGGTATCAGTCATTAAGGCGAGATGAAGTATTTTCTTTTAACGCTTTTATTTACTTTTATTTTGATCTGCTCGAGTTTTAGTGTGAACATCATTTTATGTAATTTTATGTTATTCTATTACATCTTATATTCATATTTTATTGTGTTTATCTTGTGAAATCAAGGTGAATCCTAAAAAAACACACGAGCCTGTTAGGAGCCTGTCAGACCATGCTTTTTTTTTTTTTTTTTTTTTTTTTACCAACCTCCGCTGACCTGACCTGATGTACAGGGGTCACACAGTAACAGAGAGCACTTGCCGGACATCTCTCTAGCTCTCAACAGTTAATATGCGCAGGCAATGCTCCTGTAAGCCAGAGATCCGAGGACGGAAGACTGCAACGGGGCATTGACCTGACATATTAACCAGGAAGACGAAGGCACCCCTATTTAAATAATTTGTAGTATGGTACATTTTTTGTGTGTATCCGGCCCGCTGTGGAACACCAGTGTGACATTGTAAAGATAAGTGTTGTGTTTTTTTAAAGCCTCCGGGCTAGTATCGTGGTAACGTGTCGGCCTCTTATCCGAGGGGTCAGCGATTCGCGCCGAAATATTAGTAAATGTTTTAAAATGTTCATACTTTTTTATGTTGTCTTTTATTCTTGATAAGGAGTTGTGCCCAGGCTCCTTTTTTAAAAATATTTTTTGGTTTTATTTCATATTCGTATTTGTCACAAGTACACAGTTCTTTTTAAAATGGCATCATAGAAAACGAGGGCCGTGTAAAGGAAAACGGGGTAGCCTAGTGTTTGGAATCCCTCAATGGTTTTAATGGCTCGGTTTTATGTTATTTTAATTCTTTCTATTTCTTTTAGTCCTAAACTTTTATTTTGATTTTAGTTACAATATTTATACCTGGCCCACCGTTCCCTCGGAGGGTTCTTACCGCTCAGCCCGCTCCGAACACGAAAAGCCCCATCAGTAAATAATATGCATTGTGGCAGTTGACTCCCTCAGGGTCACTTCCCGCTTACTCCGACTGAGAGCTCGGGGCGGAGGCCAGAGGGCGAAGTCTAAGAATCTGGCCGTGTTTATTGTCTTTTTAAATGAGAATAAAAGAAAATTCGCTTATTCTATATTTATTGCGGATTTTTACCTTTTTGCAAAAACATCCAATTCTTTTTTCGTCAGGGCTTTATCCTTGTTCATAAGTGCCACATCCTCACTTGTGCAAATCTATCTATATATGCACACACACACACACACACACACACACACACACACACACACACACACACACATACACACACACACATATATATATACATACATACATATATATATATATATATATATATATATATATATATATATATATATATATAAATATATATATATAGACATGCATGCATATATGCATATACATACACATGTACACACACACACACACACACACACACACACACACACAAACACACGCATATATATACACATACATACACACACATGTACACTCACACATATACTGTATATATAATATATACATATATATATTGTGTTATACACACACACACACATATATACATATATGTGTGTGTGTGTAAATATACATGTGTGTGTATACACACACACACACATATATGTATATATATATATATATATATATATATATATATATATATATATGAATATATATATATATATTATATATATATTATATATATATATTTATATACATGTATACATACATATGTTATTTTATCATTATTCAAGAGCCATTCATTGCGCTGCAGAACTCAGGCCTTAGGTCATTTGGCGGTACCACCTGTGCTTGATGGGACGCCCTTCCTAATCAACCATGTTTCAGCGCGCTACCATTTGCACCACAGCGGCGACTTCCCCTACGACACCTGCGTTTCACATCTCAAGGTGTTATGCACTCTCGCCGTGAAATCGGGTTCTAGCCAGCCAGCAGTCAGAGCGCAGGCATTTTGCAACTGCCGCGGCAGGTATTGAACTCAGGACTACGTGGGCCGGAGTCAGCTTTAACCACTGGACCATCGCACCAGACACATACATATATACATTAATACATATACATATATATATATATATATATATATATATATATATATATATATATATACATAAATACATATACATATATACATATATATTTACAAATGTATATTTATATGTATATATAAACATACATGTAAATATGTTATATACATATGTGTATATATGTGTGTGTGTGTCTACATATGCATATATGTATATATATGTATACATATGTGTGTACACACTGATACATATATGTGTGTATGTAGATATGTATGTATATATGTATACACACATACATATATGCACACACATATACACACGCATATATATATATATGTGTATGTTTGTGTGGGTGCGTGTGTATGTATGCTTATGTATATATACAGGTATCTATATATATATATATACATATAATATATATAGATGTATATATATAAATATATATACACACACGCACCCGCGTATGACGGACATATACATCATACATGATAAGTCAGGGTGCTTGAGTTTCTAACCTATACATGTATATATATTTTTTTTTCTTCCTTTTCATCAAAAAGTCCTCTCTGTTACATTCATTGCAAGAAATGCACGATTTTTGTCAGAACCAGTGAAAGAAAAGTGTTCTTACAGTGGATCATAAAGTTATTGTAAAAAGGTAAGGCTTAAGCAAATTGGTCTTCATTCATTGTCACATATAAATACATATAAATACAGACAGCGTCATTTGATCTAGATCATATGGACGAGATTGTGCTACAAGAAAGCAGTATTGCTCTTCATCCATTCATTTCATTTGTGTGTGTATTTGTGTTCATCCATGGACTCGGACTTTGTGCTCACAGATGATGGCCTTGTCGTGGTGGCAGGCGATGTCGTGCCACTTGATGCCGTCGTCGTAGACGTTGTTGAGAACCCCCAGGCAGTTCTCATTCCCCTCTCGGTTGTCTGGTTGTGGTCGATGATTCCTGGTGATCACATTGGTAAGTGAGAAGAGTTTTCGACAAAAAGTAGCCTCTTGGTGTTTGAGTAAAAGGAAAAAGCCAGGAGGCACTTACCCGCCGGTGTGAGACCAGTTGAGACCCACGAATTCTTCACCTGAAGCCCAGGCGAAGCCATGGTTCTTGAGCTGACCTGAGGTCCAAATCCATGGTAGATGATCTAAAAAGATAAAAATGCACGTATTTAGCAAAGTTGCATACTCATAGCTTCGTGGATTCGAGTCTCGACCTTTGAAAGTTTGAGTGTGAATCCCACAACACAAGAGAGAGGATGAGCTTGAAATATTACCTTCTGTAATCGCCTCTCTGACGAGACTGTCCTCTTGGCGAGTCTCGATGCTGATACCCTGCCAGCCGGAGCCAAGGTTGCCGCAGTACTGGTTGGCGCCATCCCACGTGTAGGTCTTGCTGCCGTCATGGCGCCACGAGAAGTGGTACTCGCTGTCGCCCAGCCTTTGGTCCACCTGAAGTCGTCCGAACCGCCATTGTGGTGGGTGAGAAAGAATGGTTGGAGTTAGGGGAGATTTCCTTAATGGACATCGACAGCAGGAATGATTTAACTCGATATGACGAGAAAGATTGCTTCAAAAGGTGAGAAGAAGCACCTCGCCATTACATGCATATGAATAAATTTACATACATATATATATGTATATTTACATGCATATAAAAAATATACATACATGTATATGTATATGTATCAATATATGTATATACATGAGTCATTTCATGGTGTGAAAGCAGCTCTGAATGCTGCGTCAGGGACCTCGACACTTACCGGGACGCCCGAGGTAACTGACTGGGGCACCACAGGTCCACTTCGGCCTCGGTGCACCTGGAATTGAAGCGAAAATATTTTGTCATTAGTCTATTAGATTTGATTGGAGGGGATATACTGGCAAAGGAAATCGACTCAGGCAAGTGGGAACAATCTCACTCGTTATGACGAAAGATTTAGTTCTGCAGATTACTTTTATCATCCTTGAATATTGTCATTTGACGAAATCCTGCCACACAAGAAGGGCCCAGGGACTCACCGGGGCCACGGGAACCGGCTGATGCACCACAGGTCGCACAGGTGCCACAGTCGCACGGGCGGTGGACGGCGGCAGGTCTGAAGCCATGTACTCCGTGTGGGAAGCTGAACGCGTTGGGCCTAAATCCATGCCCGACAGGAGGGAAGTGCCCTTGCCCGGCGGGAGGGAAATGTCCATGAAAATGCCCGTGTCCGCCAAGGGAATGATCCCCAGCAGCCGCAGCAGCCAAGGCCAACAACAGTAAGAACTTCATCTGTAAATCAGAAGCAAATACCTTACAGAATGACGTAAATAGTCAATAGAGTAATCATTTCCAATCACACACCCTACAGCACATTTACCTACATTACGTAACGTGTAATTCGCCCTCAACTGTGTTTTCACACTTCACAAAAATTCACAAACCACTACCGATTCCCCAGTACAAGCCTTAGCCACAAAAACATTTCGTTTAAACAACATGAAAGAGTTTAGACGCGTGATCTTCCCCAGCGCCCGGCCCCACTCACAATACACGCCATGGCTAACATAAAGCTTTGATTTAAATGACATAAAAGATCTTTTCCAGGCGATTGAGGAGACAACGTGACAGCGCCGTCTCTATCTCCGTCCCGCCGGCCGTCTTACCATGCTCAGCGGACGAGCGAATGTGTCGACCGCAAGCAGAGCCGCCATTTTATATGCAGCTTTTGCCATTGCTTTGAGGAGAAGGTCACTCGTCGACGTGGATTTTCTCCCCTTTGCCCTTCCCTCCATAGCAGCAGAAGCGTCTCGCTGGAAATGTGTACATGAAATCTAGAGAAAAGTCATTGATGTAATTTTTCTCTTCTTTCTATTGCTGTTCCTGTAAAACATTAATATCTCTCTCTCAATACATACATATATACATATATATATATATATATATATATATATATATATATATATATATATATATATATATATATATATATATATATATATATATATATATATATGAATAGACAAATATAAATAGTAATATATGCAATATATGTATATCTACATATATATGTGTGTGTGTGTTTGTATGTCTATATATATCATATATATGTGTTTATATTTGTATATATGTATGTTTGTATTTATCATGTGTTATACAGTTATTACATAATAATTGAAATATATCAAAGGAATGTTATATAGAGTATGATTTAGTTAAGTCTGTGCTGAAATAGCCA
>NC_051388.1:7176887-7179387 GCF_015228065.2 Penaeus monodon
CAGGCGCTGAAATTGTCTCTGACGACAGGTTAGTTACACTAAATAGTTAGTCCCTCTTTGCAAGTTGTTTTTACTGTCAGAATGTTTGATGCGCCCTGTTGAAGTAGCTATGACAGAGTACCAGTTCCAGGCATACATTTCCCATTGGGTAATGATATAGCAGGTAGAATTGTGGAACCTAATGTTGTTTCAGATAGGCTCTTGATTTTTGATGAGTCATTGTCCCCGAATGAAAGATTAATTTATACTAAATATGTTAGTATAGATTAGTTATGGAATATTCTTAATTACTACAAATATTTTACCTAACCCTTGCTTCTAGTTCTTCAGAAATAGGTTTTATTATAGATCGTTGACAGAAAATTTATGACATAAAAGTATGTCTTGCTTAGTTATGTTATTGATAGCGAATGTCACTTCTAATTATCTTAGTAAATCTGGAGTAAATATACTTTAAATTTCTGTCGTGTTAGATTAGTATACTCTTCTAGATTTTGGTCAGTAGCAATACATCTAAGTGAACATTATCCAAGACTAAAATCACAAACAATACATCCACATAGTCTGCAATAATGGGACGAAAAATATATAACTGAACATTTGTGTAGAAAAGCTGATCTAAACACTAAAGGACTGATTATTCCTAAACCTCATTCTATACTTTATATATATATATATATATATATATATATATATATATGTATATATGTATGTGCGTGCGTGTGTACACGGTGTGTATGTGTATGCGTGAAGTGAGTGGGTGCGTGTCGCACACATACTCGTAATTCATTGGAATATGTCTAGTGACTAAGAATGGAGATGAAAATGTAAGTAAATATAAGGTTGAAAAACTTCATTTCAAACGATATCAATATAATCATTTAGAATACTTAGTTTTGTTGTGTTTCTGGTAATTGGAAAATGGCAATAAACATAATACTTAGATTCATATAGTTTATAATAAGTTTGTATTGGGCTTATCATATATCTATATATAAATACACACACTACACATTGATGTATGTGCATCTCCGTGTTTGTGCGTGTATTTGTGTTCATCCATGGACTCTGGACTTTGCGCTCGCAGATGATGCCTTGTCGTGGTGGCAGGCGATGTCGTGCCACTTGATGCCGTCGTCGTAGACGTTGTTGGAACCCCCAGGCAGTTCTCATTCCCCTCTCGGTGTCTGGTTGTGGTCGATGATTCCTGGTGATCACATTGGTAAGTGAGAAGAGTTTTCGACAAAAGTAGCCTCTTGGTTTGAGTAAAAGGAAAAAGCCAGGAGGCACTTACCCGCCGGTGTGAGACCAGTGAGACCCACGAATTCTTCACCTGAAGCCCAGGCGAAGCATGGTTCTTGATTTGACCTGGTCCAAATCCATGGTAGATGATCTAAAAGATAAAAATGCACGTATTTAGCAAAGTTGCATACTCATAGCTTCGTGGATTCGAGTCTCGACCTTGAAAGTTTGAGTGTGATCCCACAACACAAGAGAGAGGATGAGCTTGAAATATTACCTTCTGTAATCGCCTCTCTGACGAGACTGTCCTCTTGACGAGTCTCGATGCTGATACCCTGCCAGCCGGAGCCAAGGTTGCCGCAGTACTGGTTGGCGCCATCCCACGTGTAGGTTTTGCTGCCGTCATGGCGCCACGAGAAGTGGTACTCGCTGTCGCCCAGCCTTTGGTCCACCTGAAGTCGTCCGAACCGCCATTGTGGTGGGTGAGAAAAGAATGGTTGGAGTTAGGGGAGATTTCCTTAATGGACATCGACAGCAGGAATGATTTAACTCGATATGACAAGAAAGATTGCTTCAAAAGGTGAGAAGAAGCACCTCGCCATTACATGCATATGAATAAATTTACATACATATATATATGTATATTTACATGCATATAAAAAATATACATACATGTATATGTATATGTATCAATATATGTATATACATGAGTCATTTCATGGTGTGAAAGCAGCTCTGAATGCAGCGTCAGGGACCTCGACACTTACCGGGACGCCCGAGGTAACTGACTGGGGCACCACAGGTCCACTTCGGCCTCGGTGCACCTGGAATTGAAGCGAAAATATTTTGTCATTAGTCTATTAGATTTGATTGGAGGGGATATACTGGCAAAGGAAATCGACTCAGGCAAGTGGGAACAATCTCACTCGTTATGACGAAAGATTTAGTTCTGCAGATTACTTTTATCATCCTTGAATATTGTCATTTGACGAAATGCTGCCACACTAGAAGGGCCCGGGGACTCACCGGGGCCACGGGAACCGGCTGATGCACCACAGGTCGCACAGGTGCCACAGGTCGCACGGGGCGGTGGACGGCGGCAGGTCTGAAGCCATGTACTCCGTGTGGGAAGCTGAACGCGTTGGGCCTAAATCCATGCCCGACAGGAGGGAAGTGCCCTTGCCCGGCGGGAGGGAAATGTCCATGAAAATGCCCGTGTCCGCCAAGGGAATGATCCCCAGCAGCCGCAGCAGCCAAG
>NC_051388.1:7184387-7199387 GCF_015228065.2 Penaeus monodon
TACCCGCCGGTGTGAGACCAGTTGAGACCCACGAATTCTTCACCTGAAGCCCAGGCGAAGCCGTGGTTCTTGAGCTGACCTGAGGTCCAAATCCATGGTAGATGATCTAAAAAGATAAAAATGCACGTATTTAGCAAAGTTGCATACTCATAGCTTCGTGGATTCGAGTCTCGACCCTTGAAGGTTTGGGTTTGAATCCCGCAACACAAGAGAGAGAATGAGCTTGAAATATTACCTTCTGTAATTGCCTCTCTGACGAGACTGTCCTCTTGGCGAGTCTCGATGCTGATACCCTGCCAGCCGGAGCCAAGGTTGCCGCAGTACTGGTTGGCGCCATCCCACGTGTAGGTCTTGCTGCCGTCATGGCGCCACGAGAAGTGGTACTCGCTGTCGCCCAGCCTTTGGTCCACCTGAAGTCGGCCGAACCGCCATTGTTGTGGGTGGGAAAAGAATGGTAGGGTTAGGGGAGATTTCCTTAATGGACATCGACAGCAGGAATGATTTAACTCAAAATGAGAAGAAAGATTGCTTCAAAAGGTGAGAAGAAGCACCTCGCCATTACATGCATATGAATAAATATACATACATATATATATGTATATTTACATGCATATAAATAAATATACATACATGTATATGTATATATGTATCAATATATGTATATACATGAGTCATTTCAGGGTGTGAAAGCAGCTCTGAATGCAGCGTCAGTGACCTCGACACTTACCGGGACGCCCGAGGTAACTGGCTGGGGCACTGCAGGTCCACTTCGGCCTCGATTCACCTGGAATTGAAGCGAAAATATTGTCATTAGTCTATTAGATTTGACTGGAGGAGAGGATATTCTGGTAAAGGAAATCGACTCGGACAAGTGGGAACAACCTCTCTCGTCATGATGAAGCATTTACTTGTGCAGGTTACTTTTATCATCCTTGAATATTCTCATTTGGCGAAATGCTGCCACACTAGAAGGGCCCGGGGACTCACCGGGGCCACGGGAACCGGCTGATGCACCACAGGTCGCACGGGGCGGTGGACGGCGGCAGGTCTGAAGCCATGTACTCCGTGTGGGAAGCTGAACGCGTTGGGCCTAAATCCATGCCCGACAGGAGGGAAGTGCCCTTGCCCGGCGGGAGGGAAATGTCCATGAAAATGCCCGTGTCCGCCAAGGGAATGATCCCCAGCAGCCGCAGCAACCAAGGCCAACAACAGTAAGAACTTCATCTGTAAATCAGAAGCAAATACCCTTACAGAATGACGTAAATAGTCAATAGAGTAATCATTTCCAATCACACACCCTACAGCACATTTACCAACATTACGTAACGTGTAATTCGCCTTCAACTGTGTTTTCACACTTCACAAAAATTCACAAACCACTACCGATTCCCCAGTACAAGCCTTAGCCACAAAAACATTTCGTTTAAACAACATGAAAGAGTTCAGATACGTGATCTTCCCCAGCGCCCGGCCCCACTCACGATACACGCTATGGCTACACTTAAAGCTTTGATTTAAATGACATAAAAGATCTTTTCCAGGCGATTGAGGAGACAACGTGACAGCGCCGTCTCTATCTCCGTCCCGCCGGCCGTCTTACCATGCTCAGCGGACGAGCGAATGTGTCGACCGCAAGCAGAGCCGCCATTTTATATGCAGCTTTTGCCATTGCTTTGAGGAGAAGGTCACTCGTCTACGTGGGTTTTCTCCCCTTTGCCCTTCGCCCCATAGCAGTAGAAGCGTCTCGCTCGAAATGTGAACCTGGAATCTAGAGAAAAGTCATTGATGTGACTTTTCTCTTCGGACTTCGATGGCCACGGAAATCCTTTCTTTCTATTGCTGTTCCTGTAAAACATAATAATCTCTCTGTCTCAATACATACATATATATATACATATATGTATATATATATGCATATATGTATACATGCATACATAGATGTGTATAAATATATGATATATACAATATATATATATATATATATATATATATATATATATGAATAGACAAATATAAATAGTAATATTCGCAATATATATATATATATATATATATATATATATATATATATATATATACATATATATGTGTGTGTGTGTGCGTTTGTATGTCTATATATACCATATATATGTGTTTATATTTGTATATATGTATGTTTGTATTCATCATGTGTTATACAGTTATTACATAATAATTGAAATATATCAAAGGAATATTATATAGAGTACGATTTAGTTAAGTCTATGCTGAAATAGCCAATAGAATAGGTTTTCCAGGCGTTCGTAAATGCTTATATAATTGTTGTGGCTTTATTGTATATCTGTGAATATTTATATAATTATTTTTGTTAAAGTAAAATTAGTTAATTTGAAATGTAGTACTAATAGCCACAATGACGTAAAGAAAGTTGAGTTACTTTTATCTAGAATCTCTGCAGGCTGTTAGCGGATCATGACGGCCTGGGTTGGATATAAGGACTTGTACATGATTTTATAGGGCTTGTTCTTGCTTTGAATTTACCTGCCATGCTTAGTCAGTACACCAACAGAGTAGTTGAGAACTTTAGTTTATTTTTTATATCATATGTATTGATATACAATCAACATTTATTCCATACGATATAGTTTAAGTGTGATCAAATGTGTATACATATATGTACATATGTGGATATGTAGACACACACACACATACACACATACATATATATATAGATATAGATATATATGTGTGTGTGTGTGTTTGTATATATATATACACACATGTATATATGCATATATATATATATATATATATATATATATATATATATATATGCATGTTATATATACGTATAAATATACATTTATACATATATATGTACATATGTATATGTATTTATATATATATATATATATATATATATATATATATATATATATATATATGTATGTATATGTCTTCCGCGGCAGTTGCAAAATGCCTGCGCTCTGACTGCTGGCTGGCTAGAACCCGATTTCACGGCGAGAGTGCATAACACCTTGAGATGTGAAACGCAGGTGTCGTAGGGGAAGTCGCCGCTGAGGCGCAAGTGGTAGCGCGCTGAAACACGGTTGATTAGGAAGGGCGTCCCATCAAGCACAGGTGGTACTGCCAAATGACCTAAGGCCTGAGTTCTGCAGCGCAATGAATGGCTCTTGAATAATAATAAAATAATATATGTATGTATACATATACATACATATATATACATATATTATATATATATTCATTTATTTATACACACACACACACACATTTATATATATATATATATATATATATATATATATATATATATACATATAAGTGTGTGTGTGTATATATATATAACATATACAAGCATGTATATTTACATAATCATCAGGGACATTCGATGTCAGTAATTTAACTAACCAAATGTATACGTTATTATTAAAGCTCTGTCAACGATGTATAATGAAACCTATTTCTAAAGACCTAGAGGCAAGGGTTAGGCAAAATATAATATGTACTAGTTAAAAATATTTTATGACTAATTTGCGCCAAAATATGTAAGCTGTCGTCAGAGGCACAATTTCAGCGACTGGCATACACGCTGTTTTCCATAGATGCATTTCTGTGTGTGTGCGTTTGTGTGACTGTGTATATATGTATAAATAAATAAATAAAGATATATATATATATACATATATATATATATATATATATATATATATATATATATATGTGTGTGTGTGTGTGTGTGTGTGTGTGTGTGTGTGTTTGTTTGTCTGTGTTTGTGTGACTGTGTATATATGTATAAGTAAAATTATATATATATATAGATATAGATATATATTTATGTGTGTGTGTGTAGGCGATAACTGTTATCAGGCTGCTGAGTTTTTAGATACGAGGAATGTAGCTTAGATAAAGGCAGAGGCTAGTGAAAGAGGAAATTATGTGGTTGTTCGCTGAAATGTGGTAAGAATATGTAAATGTAGTGTTTAGGAATGAGTCACTATTATTATGTTCAGTTTCATATGTGACATCTAACCTGCAGCGTGAATTAGGGTAGGAAAAGTAACGATTAATATGAGTGGTGGCACTGAACACTGAAAGAGTCGTTGATATGAGTATAGAAAAAAAAAAAAGATAAATGAATAGATACAAATAAAATAATAATATTATTATATCAACAGAGTATTGTTCACCCAGGCTTGTCCGTGATGACAGAGGAACGTGCTAACTTTTTCTGACCTGTCATTAACCTTTTTTATCTTGAAAGACACACACACACACCACACACACACACACACACACACACACACACACACACACACACACACACACACACACACACACACACACACACACAGACGTAAAGGAAGAGTCAGAGAGTGAATAATGAATGAAGAGCAGATATTTCGAATAGATAATTTATAAATGGTTTTCTTGAGATTATGCGAATTTGGAAGGAGATAATAGTTATGATAATGTCATTAAATTCTTATTTATAAAAAAAAACTTATCCGGTGTCAAAAAGGTATGTAGGTTAAAGCAGTAAATAATAAAAAAAGAGAAAATGGAAAATTGTGCTGATCTGAAGTAAGATTCCTCTGTCTAATCCTATTCTCCTTCTATACCTTGAAAGAGAAAAAAGAGAGTGAGAGATTAGAAGATGGGAAGGACAATGGGAGGGCCAAGGAGCAGGAACTACAGAAGGAAGTTACCTAAGAAGGTGCAAGGAAGTTCAGAGATCCTTCATTATGAGGTCACGAACTTCTTCGCAAGGGCTACGAAGTTGGCATCTTTCGAAGGACTTTGGTTTCGACCGGTGGATGCCCTTCCCTTCAATCTCGGACCCTTGGGCAGGACAGAACCTTATAGTTCACAGCTAGTTACCGCTGCACCACGGCGGCCGCCTTGTGAGGAAGTTCAAGAAAAGAAAAGAAAAAAAAAAGTCACAGCGAAGTTCCAGCGAAGAATGCTTTAGAAAAATCCAAGAAACTTCCACATGGACAGTTGAGAGGAAAATTTCAAGTAACCTCTCCCAAATATACTTGAAACTTTCCTGAAATTTCGTGTTATATGGAATTCATGTTATATGGTAAAAAAAAGAGGAAGTTAAACAGTTATGGCTCTCGTAAAAGTGAGAATCAGTAACAGAATACATCAAAACGATTCTGAATTCCACGCAGCGAAGGCGAGCAGAGAAAATTGATAAGACATGAAAATGTGCAATATGACGAAACTGAAGGACACTGCGGTTTGCCTGACTTGTAAAGGATGCTTTGGGATATATATACACATATCCATATGTGTGTGTGTAAGTGAATATATATATATATATATATATATATATATATATATATATATATATATATATTATATATATATATATATATATATATATATATATATATATATATATATATACATATATATGTATATATATATATATATATATATATATATATATATATATATATATATATATATATATATATATATGCATGATATCTAATTAGGCACACACACACACATACATATATATGTGTGTGTGTACATATATATATATATAAACATATATAACAGGCGTGCTGGCCGAAGGGCATTCGAGCAATGCCTGGTAGGCCGCTGGCTGGAGGGCTGAGTAGAAAAATAAAATATGCAAGTAAAAACAGATGAAAAATGGTAAATTGAAGGAACATACGATGCACGAAGACTAATATGAACGTGGAAAGCGCATTACCTGAGCAGTGAAGAGGACATATTAATAGCTGATGTGCCGAATGCGCACTCTTGTTTTAGATAAACATACATACGTATATATATATGTATACTTATATACATAGACACATGTATGTAGCGTATATAGACATCTCTCCCTCTCTATATATGTGTGCGTGTATAAACCTATGTTTATATATATTTATATACATACACGCGTATAAGAGCGAGAGAGGTACACGTATTTGCATAAAAAGTAATAGAGAGCAATAGAAAGAAGGGATTTCCATGACCATCGAAGTCCGTATGGAAAAGGCACTTCACTGTGTTTTCTCTAGATTTCATATACACATTTCCAGCGAGACTTCTACTGCTACGGAACGAAGGGCAAACGGGAGAAAATCCACGTAGACGAGTGACCTTCTCAAAGCAAAGGCAAGAGCAAACGTTGCATATAAAAAGGCGGCTCTGCTTGCGGTCGACACATTCGCTCGTCTACTGAGCATGGTAAGGACGGGACGGAGATAGGGACGGCGCTGTCACGTTGTCTTCTCGGTTGCCTGGAAAAGATAATCTTTTATGTCATTTAAATCAAAGCTTTATGTAGCCATGGCGTGTATTGTGAGTGGGGAATCGATAGTGGTTTGTGAATTGAGTGTAAAGTGTGAAAAGACACTTGAAGACAAATTAGAAATTACTTATCTAATGTACATTACCCAGATGCGCCGTAAATCAGTTGTATGATAATTCACTGTGAGACTAGAGACTATCGTTCTAACTTATAGATTATTTACGTCATTCTGTAAGTGTATTGGCTTCTGATTTACAGATGAAGTTCTTACTGGTGTTGGCCTTGGCTGCTGTGGCTGCTGGGGATCATTCCCTTGGCGGACACGGGCATTTTCATGGACATTTCCCTCCCGCCGGGCAAGGGCACTTCCCTCCTGTCGGGCATGGATTTAGGCCCAACGCGTTCAGCTTCCCACACGGAGTACATGGCTTCAGACCTGCCGCCGTCCACCGCCCCGTGCGACCTGTGGCACCTGTGCGACCTGTGGTGCATCAGCCGGTTCCCGTGGCCCCGGTGAGTCCCCGGGCCCTTCTAGTGTGGCAGCATTTCGTCAAATGTGAATATTCAAGGATGATAAAAGTAATCTGCAGAACTAAATGCTGAATCAATTTTCTTTACCAGAATTTCATCTTAAATCAAATATAATAGACTAATGACAAAATATTTTCGCTTCAATTCCAGGTGCACCGAGGCCGAAGTGGACCTGTGGTGCCCCAGCCAGCTTCTTCGGGCGTCCCGGTGAGTGTCGAGGCCCTTGACGTTGCATTCAGGACTGCCTTCACATCTTGAAATAACTCGTATAATATATGCATGTAATGGCCAGGTCCTTCATCCAAATTTTTGGAGTAATCTTTGCTTTCATTTTGAGTTAAATCATTCCCGCTGTCGATATCGATTAAGGAAACCTCCCCTAACATCAAACATTCTTTGCCCACCTACAACAATGCTTGTTCGGCCAACTTCAGGTGGACCAAAGGCTGGGCGACAGCGAGTACCACTTCTCGTGGCGACATGACGGCAGCAAGACTTACACTTGGGATGGCGCCAACCAGTACTGCGGCAACCTTGGCTCCGGCTGGCAGGGTATCAGCATCGAGACTCACCAAGAGGACAGTCTCGTCAGAAAGGCGATTACAGAAGGTAATATTTCAAGCTCATCCTCTCTCTTGTGTTGCGCGATTCCCACCTTGAAGGGTCGAGGTTCGAGTCCACAAAGCTATGAGTATACAACTTTGCTAAATACATGCATTTATGTCTTCTTTTTAGATCAACTACCATGGATTTGGACCTCAGGTCGTCTCAAGAATCACGGCTTCGCCTGGGCTTCAGGTGCTGAATTCGTGGGTCTCAACTGGTCTCACACCGGCGGGTAAGTGCCTCCTGGCTTTTCCTTTTATTCAGACCCACACAGAGCGTACACTTTTTTCGAAAACTCTTCTAACTCGTACCAATGTGATTACCAGGAATCATCGACCACAACCAGACAACCGAGAGGGGAACGAGGAATGTCTAGGGGTTCTCAACAACGTCTACGACGACGGCATCAAGTGGCACGACATCGCCTGCCACCACGACAAGGCCATCATCTGCGAGCGCAATGTCAGAGTCCACGGATGAACACAGATACACATACACAAACGCAGAGATGCACATACATCAATGTGTAGTGTATGTATTTATATATAGATATATGATAAGCCCAATACTAACTTATTCATAAACACTGTATGAATCTAGCTATTGTGTTTTATTGCCATTTTCCAATTACGAGAATTGGAAGAAAACCAACCAAAACTAAGTATTCTAAGTTGATTAGGCTATATTGATATCGTTTGAAATAAAGTTTTGTGTATGAATGCGATCATAGAACTCTGCATGCATTCAGTTTTGTATTTGTGTATGCGTGGGCACTGGTCACGCATACACATACACCCATGCACTTCACCCATACACCCCCTCTAACGGAAGCCGTCTTGCCGCGGTGGGGGGCCTTGAAGTCCCAATGATCTGGTGAGCCAGACCAGAGGGCTACCCATACTGGAGGGGTCACCAGTGAGGGATGAGACAAAATGGCTTCCTGGTGCACCAAGGCCTATGAGAGGGGATGGTGCACCCACCCCTGGTTCATTCCATCTTGGACCAGGGAGAACTCTCCCACGTGTGTTTGCCGTGCGTGGCATCCCGTATTACCAGGAGACAGGAGTCCTGGAGCTAGCAACACACCTCTTTGGTCCTCTATTCTGGTTAGACGGATGGCTTGATCAAAGCCCGGTCAAGTTCCATGACTGCTATCAGTACTGTAATAGTGGCTGCATATATTTCCTAATTACCCCTGTGGCTGTTGGGAGATTTTGAGCCCGAACTATAGCTTTCCCTCGTTGGACTCCATAGTGGGTGGGGGGGGGGGGGTGAGGAAATGAAGAATTCTAATTTGTATGATTACTACAATTTTATAAAGATCTAGCTCTCTCCCTGACGACCTACGCAATTCCCTCTGGAACATCACATGTTGTCACTCTGGAACCTTTCCAGCTTCCAAAGCGCAAGAATGGGAATCGCAGTGGATCCCGGAATCCCAAACCAGGTAAAGAGAAAAGTCCTCCTCAATCTATTAAGGAAATCTTTCCTGGTAAATATGAGAGTATTTCATATAGTAAGTACCTAGTAGTGAAGACCATTGATGGTGTATCAATCATGGATCTTGATATTTTTGAAGTACATCGGAAAATAGTTGAAGTATGTCACCGTGATCCTCGCATCACCCCACAGCGAGATATGCAACATTCCTGGGGCTCAAGTTTCATGTTTTCCTCACAAAACCCTCAATCAGTGTAAGGGAATTGTCTTTTCCCGAGACCTGATGAGTATTCTGAGGAGAAACTGTTAGAGGAACTAGAGAATTTTAATGTAATGGCAGTAAAACGTTTTAAGAAGAAAGTTGATGGTTTGGAACAGTCGACACCAGCTCTCCTTCTAACATTTAACACGTTAGTCCTTCCAGAATCAGTTAAGTTGGCATGGTACCACCTCAAAGTAAATCCACATGTGCCTAACCCTATGCAGTGCTTCCACTGCCAGGGTTATGGGCACAGAGCCGTTTTAAAGAAAATGGACATGTGTAAAGTGTGGTACAACAGGTCATCAAGGAGATGACAACTGTCCAGGTCCAATATGCTACAAAGAAGCTCATGAAAATTTGAAAAAGAAGTATTGGTAATAAGGAACAAGGAGAAAGTTAGTTTTCCAGAGGCAAAGCGACATGCCTGTGTGCTGTTTGCACAGCCAGGTAGGTCCTTTGCTTCTGTTCTAGCCCATCCTCCTTCCCACCAACCCTTGCCCTCCAGTGCTTCTTACACCACACACTCTGCCACTTCCTTTAAACCTCAGTCCCGAATCACTGACACTGCCTCTGGTGAGTTGTTCCACCAGAAGTGTAGGAGTAGGAATGAGGGGTCTATTGAGGAAACTCCTCCTCCCAAAGTAAGGTCTTTGGAGCCATCAGTTAAAGCTCCAGAGGCCTCAACGGTGACAGCTCCAGCTGCCACCACATCCACAGGGGCCTTCTCTGCTAGGCAGAATACCCCTGAAGATAGGGCTCAGGTCCGTTCTTTGCCCAGGCAAAGAAATCCTGAGCCTGTCGAAAGAAGCCTGTGGAAACAACCCTTAAAAAGGTACGCCCTTTGCCCAGGCAAAGGAATCCTGAGCCTGTTCAAAAGACTCCGCTCAGAGTGGGGTCTTTGGAGCCGCCAGGAAGGGCTCCAGGGGCCTCAACAGTGACAGCTCCAGCTGCCACCACATCCACAGGAGCCTCCGCTGCTAGACAGAATGCCCCTGAATCGAAGGCTCAGGTCCATTCTTTGCCCAGGCCAAGAATTCCTGAGCCTGTGAAAAGGAAACCTGTGGAAACTAGGTCCACAGGTAAACAACCCTTAAAAAGGTACTCCCAGGATCCTGGAAAGGAACAGCCTAAAGCTGTGGGGCAAACCTTGACCACAGGTGCTGCCAAACACCTTATGAAGAAGTAATCTGAAGAACTGGATACCCTAAACCAATGGAACTGTCAGGGAATTCATGCAAAATGGGAAGAACTGCAACATTTGATATCTTTGTGTAATCCAGTTTGTGTATGTCTACAAGAGATTATGAAACTCGTCCCATTTTCCTGAGAGGATTTCAAGTTCAAGCCCATTATGGGAACAGCAGTAATGGTACGTCAGGATATTCCCTTCCAGGCCATCCATCTGCAGACAACACTGCAGGTGAAGGCTGTGAAAATAGGTTTGACTCGACCTTACACTATTGCATCCATCTACCTTCCTCCACATAATCTCAACATAAATGATTTGGAAAATCTGCTTGAAGCTAATATTTTCAATAAAATTTAATCATGCATAATATTTATGCAATAACTTCATACACTTAGAGCATAATATTTATGCTTTGACTTTTAATATATTTATTGTTATTTGTAAGATAATTATTGATAGATTTTAAAGTTTTAAATATTTTCATATTTCTATCTAAGAAGGTGTTTACCGCTAATGACCTTAGCCGTTGACGTGGCAGATAATCTTAAATAATCAATCAATCGAATCACCTATACACATACACAGCATGTATACACACGCACGCACACACATGCAGCAACCAGTGTCTCCCAATGGCTAAATTGAATGTAGCAGACTTTGTCAGTTATCCATTTATGTCAAGTTTGGTTGATAATAGAAAAGATGACTGGAAAACAATTGCAGAGTATTCCCCGATTCCAAGTAAATAATCTTGGCCTAAATCAAAGATAAAGAAAATGTTGTCAAGGGACTAATTGATAAGAAAATTTTAGATGTTAATCTATTAACTTTGCTTGACATCGACACAAAAGAATCTGAAAGTGGCATCACAGCCATACAGTTACGAAACATGGAAATTGAGTTCGAGAAATATAAACTAGATTTGCAAGTTAAAGAAAATGAGAGAGTAAGAGACTTTGAATTAAAGTTGGCTCAAATACAACGTTCAGCTGGTACACAACATAATGTAGACTCATGATGTCTTAAAAGTAACCAAGTTTGTACTAGCATTTGATGAGGAAGATCCTCAAGAATTTTTCTTGCAATTTGAACGTGGCTAATACATTAAGTTGGACCAGACAATTTTTGACTCTTAGTTCAAACTGTCCTGAAGGGGAAGGAACGCACAATAGTAGGATTTTGATCTGGTTAAGTCCACAGTTTTAAAGCCATATCAGTTATCTGCTGAATGTTATAGACACAATTTTAGAAAGAACAAGAAAGGCGTGAACCCAGCTTATCTAGAGCATTCTCATTCCTCAAAGAAGTTATTTGAGAGATGGTTAACTGCAAATAGTGTAACTAATTATGAACTATTGAGTGTAACAATTTTGCTGGAGCATTTTTTCAGAGGCATTCCTCAGGAAGTAAAGACCCAACCATTATCCACTGAACAAGGTGGTAAGTTTAGAGATTTTGGTCTAATTTTTATAAGTAAATACGATGTGAAGGATTTTAAATTTCATGGTGGCAATGCAGTTAGATTTAAAAAGCTGCTACATTTGTAAAGAAGCTCGTCACATAGTTGCTAATTGCCATAAACTATTGTGTTGAAAAGTG
The DNA here is from genome assembly GCF_015228065.2 of Penaeus monodon. NCBI lineage: Eukaryota > Metazoa > Arthropoda > Malacostraca > Decapoda > Penaeidae > Penaeus > Penaeus monodon. The sequence goes on from NC_051388.1 coordinate 7,196,295, forward strand.
CTTTACCGTTTTTAGAGAATGTTTTAATGGCTAAGCATGTGTTGATAAGGGGAGTTGGCGGAATAGTTAGTCCTTTGCAAGTTGTTTTTACAGTGAGAATGTTTGACGCGCCCTGTTGAAGTAGCTGTGGCAGAGATTCCACTAGTTCCAGGCATACATTTCCCTTTGGGTAATGATATAGCAGGTAGAATTGTGGAACCTAATATTGTTTCAGATAAGCCCCTGAGTTTTGATCCTATACAAAAGGAGATGATGGAGACTCCAGGTTCATTCCCATCATTTGCTGTGACCAGGAGTAGGGCCAATGTGATGCATCCTTCGCATTTTTGATGAGTCATTGTCCCCGAATGATTAGGTGGCTCTCAGAGACGTGCGAGCAAAATAGTAAGGATGAAAAGGATTGGAGTAATGTGGTGAATTTTAACGTTGTACCTATAACACGAATAAGAATCATGGAAGCACTAAAACCGGCCTGAGTATACGTCATCCATCAGTCGGCACATCATCAATTAATATGTCCTGTTCACTGATCAAGTAATGTGCGTTCCTCATTCGTTTCAGTGTATGACTTCAATTCACCCCGTGAGATATTTTCATCAGTTTTCATTTATATATTTTATTTACCTGCTCAGCCTTCAAGCCTAACGGCCTACCAGGTATGGGTCCAATGCCCTTCGGCCAGCGTGCCTATTATACATATATATGTGTGTGTGTATAATGTATGTATGTGATTCTGTATATACATGTATATATCAATGTATATATATATATATATATATATATATATATATTATATATATATATATATATATATATACTTGTACACACAAACAAGCTCATACACACACAGGTATATGTATATGTACATATATATATATATATATATATATATATATATATATATATATATATATATTGTACACATGTATGTACACATGCACATACACACATACACACACACATATCACAGCTAACCGCAGTGTCCGTGAACTTCGTCACTTTGCACATTTTCATAAATTTCATCCAATTTCTCTGCTCGCCTTCGCTGCAGAGAATTCAGAGTCGTACACACACACACACATACATATATATATATATATATATATATATATATATATATATATATATATATATAATATTATATATATATATATATATATATATATATGTATATATATATATATGTATATATATATATATGTATATATATATATATATGTATAATATATATATATATATATATATAATATGCACACAGGGTGCGGTAAAGAACGCATATGGCAGGCGCTGAAATTGTGCCTCTGACCACAGGTTTGTTATACTAAGTTGTTTTTACAGTCAGAATGTTTGACGCGCCCTGTTGAAGTAGCTGTGGCAGAGATTCGACCTGTTCCAGGCATACATTTCCCTTTGGGTAATGATATAGCAGGTAGAATTGTGGAACCTAATGTTGTTTCAGATAAGCCCTTGAGTTTTGATCCTATACAAAAGGAGATGATGGAGACAAGAAGACCAATGTGATGTGATGCATCCTTCGCATTTTTGATAAGTCATTGTCCCCAAATGAAAGATTAGTTTATACTAAATATGTTAGTATAGATTAGTTATGGAATATTCTTAATTACTACAAATATTTTACCTAACACCTTGCTTTTAGTTCTTCAGAAATAGGTTTTATTATAGATCGTTGACAGAAAATTTATGACATAAAAGTATGTCTTGCTTAGTTATGTTATTGATAGCGAATGTCACTTCTAATTATCTTAGTAAATCTGGAGTAAATATACTTTAAATTTCTGTCGTGTTAGATTAGTATACTCTTCTAGATTTTGGTCAGTAGCAATACATCTAAGTGAACATTATCCAAGACTAAAATCACAAACAATACATCCACATAGTCTGCAATAATGGGACGAAAAATATATAACTGAACATTTGTGTAGAAAAGCTGATCTAAACACTAAAGGACTGATTATTCCTAAACCTCATTCTATACTTTATATATATATATATATATATATATATATATATATATATATATATATATGTATATATGTATGTGCGTGCGTGTGTACACGGTGTGTATGTGTATGCGTGAAGCGAGTGGGTGCGTGTCGCACACATACTCGTAATTCATTGGAATATGTCTAGTGACTAAGAATGGAGATGAAAATGTAAGTAAATATAAGGTTGAAAAACTTCATTTCAAACGATATCAATATAATCAATTTAGAATACTTAGTTTTTGTTGTGTTTCTGGTAATTGGAAAATGGCAATAAAACATAATACTTAGATTCATATAGTTTATAAATAAGTTTGTATTGGGCTTATCATATATCTATATATAAATACACACACTACACATTGATGTATGTGCATCTCCGTGTTTGTGCGTGTATTTGTGTTCATCCATGGACTCTGACTTTGCGCTCGCAGATGATGGCCTTGTCGTGGTGGCAGGCGATGTCGTGCCACTTGATGCCGTCGTCGTAGACGTTGTTGAGAACCCCCAGGCAGTTCTCATTCCCCTCTCGGTTGTCTGGTTGTGGTCGATGATTCCTGGTGATCACATTGGTAAGTGAGAAGTTTTCGACAAAAAGTAGCCTCTTGGTGTTTGAGTAAAAGGAAAAAGCCAGGAGGCACTTACCCGCCGGTGTGAGACCAGTTGAGACCCACGAATTCTTCACCTGAAGCCCAGGCGAAGCCATGGTTCTTGATTTGACCTGAGGTCCAAATCCATGGTAGATGATCTAAAAAGATAAAAATGCACGTATTTAGCAAAGTTGCATACTCATAGCTTCGTGGATTCGAGTCTCGACCTTTGAAAGTTTGAGTGTGAATCCCACAACACAAGAGAGAGGATGAGCTTGAAATATTACCTTCTGTAATCGCCTCTCTGACGAGACTGTCCTCTTGGCGAGTCTCGATGCTGATACCCTGCCAGCCGGAGCCAAGGTTGCCGCAGTACTGGTTGGCGCCATCCCACGTGTAGGTTTTGCTGCCGTCATGGCGCCACGAGAAGTGGTACTCGCTGTCGCCCAGCCTTTGGTCCACCTGAAGTCGTCCGAACCGCCATTGTGGTGGGTGAGAAA
>NC_051388.1:7204387-7211887 GCF_015228065.2 Penaeus monodon
GACTGATTATTCCTAAACCTCATTCTATACTTTATATATATATATATATATATATATATATATATATATATATATGTATATATGTATGTGCGTGCGTGTGTACACGGTGTGTATGTGTATGCGTGAAGTGAGTGGGTGCGTGTCGCACACATACTCGTAATTCATTGGAATATGTCTAGTGACTAAGAATGGAGATGAAAATGTAAGTAAATATAAGGTTGAAAAACTTCATTTCAAACGATATCAATATAATCAATTTAGAATACTTAGTTTTTGTTGTGTTTCTGGTAATTGGAAAATGGCAATAAAACATAATACTTAGATTCATATAGTTTATAAATAAGTTTGTATTGGGCTTATCATATATCTATATATAAATACACACACTACACATTGATGTATGTGCATCTCCGTGTTTGTGCGTGTATTTGTGTTCATCCATGGACTCTGACTTTGCGCTCGCAGATGATGGCCTTGTCGTGGTGGCAGGCGATGTCGTGCCACTTGATGCCGTCGTCGTAGACGTTGTTGAGAACCCCCAGGCAGTTCTCATTCCCCTCTCGGTTGTCTGGTTGTGGTCGATGATTCCTGGTGATCACATTGGTAAGTGAGAAGAGTTTTCGACAAAAAGTAGCCTCTTGGTGTTTGAGTAAAAGGAAAAAGCCAGGAGGCACTTACCCGCCGGTGTGAGACCAGTTGAGACCCACGAATTCTTCACCTGAAGCCCAGGCGAAGCCATGGTTCTTGATTTGACCTGAGGTCCAAATCCATGGTAGATGATCTAAAAAGATAAAAATGCACGTATTTAGCAAAGTTGCATACTCATAGCTTCGTGGATTCGAGTCTCGACCTTTGAAAGTTTGAGTGTGAATCCCACAACACAAGAGAGAGGATGAGCTTGAAATATTACCTTCTGTAATCGCCTCTCTGACGAGACTGTCCTCTTGACGAGTCTCGATGCTGATACCCTGCCAGCCGGAGCCAAGGTTGCCGCAGTACTGGTTGGCGCCATCCCACGTGTAGGTCTTGCTGCCGTCATGGCGCCACGAGAAGTGGTACTCGCTGTCGCCCAGCCTTTGGTCCACCTGAAGTCGTCCGAACCGCCATTGTGGTGGGTGAGAAAAGAATGGTTGGAGTTAGGGGAGATTTCCTTAATGGACATCGACAGCAGGAATGATTTAACTCGATATGACAAGAAAGATTGCTTCAAAAGGTGAGAAGAAGCACCTCGCCATTACATGCATATGAATAAATTTACATACATATATATATGTATATTTACATGCATATAAAAAATATACATACATGTATATGTATATGTATCAATATATGTATATACATGAGTCATTTCATGGTGTGAAAGCAGCTCTGAATGCAGCGTCAGGGACCTCGACACTTACCGGGACGCCCGAGGTAACTGACTGGGGCACCACAGGTCCACTTCGGCCTCGGTGCACCTGGAATTGAAGCGAAAATATTTTGTCATTAGTCTATTAGATTTGATTGGAGAGGATATTCTGGTAAAGGAAATCGACTCAGGCAAGTGGGAACAATCTCACTCGTTATGACGAAGCATTTAGTTCTGCAGATTACTTTTATCATCCTTGAATATTGTCATTTGACGAAATGCTGCCACACAAGAAGGGCCCGGGGACTCACCGGGGCCACGGGAACCGGCTGATGCACCACAGGTCGCACAGGTGCCACAGGTCGCACGGGGCGGTGGACGGCGGCAGGTCTGAAGCCATGTACTCCGTGTGGGAAGCTGAACGCGTTGGGCCTAAATCCATGCCCGACAGGAGGGAAGTGCCCTTGCCCGGCGGGAGGGAAATGTCCATGAAAATGCCCGTGTCCGCCAAGGGAATGATCCCCAGCAGCCGCAGCAGCCAAGGCCAACAACAGTAAGAACTTCATCTGTAAATCAGAAGCAAATACCCTTACAGAATGACGTAAATAGTCAATAGAGTAATCATCTCCAATCACACACCCTACAGCACATTTACCTACATTACGTAACGTGTAATTCGCCCTCAACTGTGTTTTCACACTTCACAAAAATTCACAAACCACTACCGATTCCCCAGTACAAGCCTTAGCCACAAAAACATTTCGTTTAAACATGAAAGAGTTCAGATACGTGATCTTCCCCAGCGCCCGGCCCCACTCACAATACACGCTATGGCTACACTTAAAGCTTTGATTTAAATGACATAAAAGATCTTTTCCAGGCGATTGAGGAGACAACGTGACAGCGCCGTCTCTATCTCCGTCCCGCCGGCCGTCTTACCATACTCAGCGGACGAGCGAATGTGTCGACCGCAAGCAGAGCCGCCATTTTATATGCAGCTTTTGCCATTGCTTTGAGGAGAAGGTCACTCGTCGACGTGGATTTTCTCCCCTTTGCCCTTCCCTCCATAGCAGCAGAAGCGTCTCGCTGGAAATGTGTACATGAAATCTAGAGAAAAGTCATTGATTTAATTTTTCTCTCTGTTCCTGTAAAACTTATTAATATCTCTCTCTCAATACATACATATTACATACATATATTATATATATATATAATATATAATATATATATATTATACATATATGCATATTTATTAATGCATACATAGATGTGTATAAATATATATATATATATATATAATATATTATATATATATGAATAGACAAATATAAATAGTAATAAATGCAATATATGTATATCTACATATATATGTGTGTGTGTGTTTGTATGTCTATATATACCATATATATGTGTTTATATTTGTATATATGTATGTTTGTATTTATCATGTGTTATACAGTTATTACATAATAATTGAATATATCAAAGGAATGTTATATAGAGTATGATTTAGTTAAGTCTGTGCTGAAATAGCCAATAAAATAGGTTTTCGTTCCTTTGCATTTGTAAATGCTTATATAATTGCTGTGGCTTTATAGTGTATATGTGAATAGTTACATAATTATTTTGGTTAAAGTAAAATTAGTCTATTTGAAATGTATTATTAATAGCCACAATGACGTAAAGAAAGTTGAGTTGGTTTTATCTAGAACCTCTGCAGGCTGTTAGCGGATCATGACGGCCTGGGTTGGATATAAGGACTTGTGTATGATTTTATAAGGCTTGCTCTTGCTTTGAATTTAGCTGCCATGCTTAGTCAGTACACCAACAGAATAGTTGAGAACCTTAGTTTATTTTTCATATATGTATTGATATACAATCAACATATATTCCATAAGATATAGTTTAATTGTGATAAAATGTGTATACATATATATACATATGTAGACACGCACGCCACACACACACACACACACACACACACACACACGCACACACACACACACACACACACACACACGCACACACACACACACATACACACACACATATATGTATATATATAGATATAGATATATATATATGTGTGTGTGTGGGATTGTGTGTACACACACACACACATATATATACACACATATGTATTGCTACGCCAGTGGGTCTTTGTCTCTGTGCGAAACATGTATTAACATGAAAAGGATGACCTGGGCATGTGTTAACATGAAGGGACCTGGGCAAACATGACGCAGCTTGCTGTGAGGGGAGGAGCGAGGAACAAGCCAAGATATTGGGTTGGGCACTGTTCCTGTGAAGACCTCGTGTGTGCCCTTGTGACCTGATAAACTTTGTGTTGCCCTGTTATAAGCTGTATCGTGCAGTGTGACATGCTGGTTTCCCCCTGTATTGTGCCTATAGAAAAGTGTACGGGTAAATAACTTGTGGAAATAAAGGAAAGACTGTCATTTTGTGTTTATTTCGTGCCCTACCTCCCCACTTGGCGTTTTCCCTCCTGGTGTTCTGGGACACTGTGGTGCTCGGTGCCTCTTGGAGCTGTTCAGTGTTCACGACCCTGTGGATAGCACGCCGTCTGCCTAGCCTGCCTTGTGTTGGTGGCAGAGAGACGAGTCGGTCGGCGTAACAGTATATATGCATATTTATATATGTATTTTTATATATACGTATAAATATACATATATATGTACATATGTATATGTATTTATGTATATATATATGTCTGGTGCGATGGTCCAGTGGTTAAAGCTGCCTCTGGTCCTCGTAGTCCTGAGTTCAATACCCTGCCGCGGCAGTTGCAAAATGCCTGCGCTCTGACTGCTGGCTGGCTAGAACCCGATTTCACGGCGAGAGTGCATAACACTTGAGATGTGAAACGCAGGTGTCGTAGGGAAGTCGCGCTGAGGCGCAAGTGGTAGCGCGCTGAAACACGGTTGATTAGGAAGGGCATCCCATCAGGCAAAGGTGGTACTGCCAGATGACCTAAGGCCTGAGTTTGCAGCGCAATGAATGGCTCTTGAATAATAATAAATATATATGTATGTATACATATACATACATATATATACATATATTATATATATATCTTATTATCACACACACACACACACATACACGCACACACACACACACACACACAACACACACACACACACAAACTTATATATATATATATATATATATATATTTTATATATATGTATAATGTATATATATACGTATATATATATATATATATATATATACTATATATATATATTATATATATATTTATATATATATGTATATATATATATATAGTATATATATATATATATATATATATATATATATATTATATTGTATATATATGCACGCATGTATATTTACAAAATCATAAGGGACATTCGATGTCAGATGATTTAACTAACCAAATGTATACGTTATCATTAAGCTCTGTCAACAATATATAATGAAACCTATTTTCTAAAGACCTAGAGGCAAGGGTTAGGCAAAATATAATATGTACTAGTTAAAAACATTTTATGACTAATTTGCGCTAAAATATGTAATCTGTCGTCAGAGGCACAATTTCAGCGACTGGCATAAACGCTGTTTTCCATAGATGCATTTCTGTGTGTATATATATATACACACACACATATATAAATATATATATGTGTGTGTGTGTTTGTCTGTGTTTGTGTGACTGTGTATATATGTATTTAAATAAAATTATATATATAGATAGATAGATATACAGATATATATTTATGTGTGTGTGTGTGTAGGCGATAACTGTTTTCAGGCTGCTGAGTTTATAGATACGAGGAATGTAGCTTAGATAAAGGCAGAGGCTACTGAAAGAGGAATTATGTGGTTGTTCGTTGAAAAGTGGTAAGAATATGTAAATGTAGTGTGTAGGAATGAGACACTATTATTATGTTTAGTTTCATATGTGACTTCTAACCTGCAGCGTGAATTAGGGTAGGAGCGCCTTCGCTGCGGAGTCGTACACAACACACACACACACACACACACACACAACACACACACACACACACACACATATATATAATATGCACACAGGTGCGGTAAAGAGCGCAAATGGCAGGCGCTGAAATTGTCTCTGACGACAGGTTAGTTACACTAAATAGTTAGTCCCTCTTTGCAAGTTGTTTTTACTGTCAGAATGTTTGATGCGCCCCGTTGAGGTAGCTGTGACAGAGACTCTACCAGTTCCAGGCATACATTTCCCTTTGGGTAATGATATAGCAGGTAGAATTGTGGAACCTAATGTTGTTTCAGATAAGCCCTTGAGTTTTGATCCTATACAAAAGGAGATGATGGAGACTGCAGGTTCATTCCCATTTGCTGTGACAAGAAGACCAATGTGATGCATCCTTCGCATTTTTGATGAGTCATTGTCCCCGAATGAAAGATTAGTTTATACTAAATATGTTAGTATAGATTAGTTATGGAATATTCTTAATTACTACAAATATTTTACCCAACCCTTGCTTCTAGTTCTTCAGAAATAGGTTTTATTATAGATCGTTGACAGAAAATTTATGACACAAATGTGTTGCTTAGTTATGTTATTGATAGCGAATGTCACTTCTAATTATCTTAGTAAATCTGGAGTAAATATACTTTAAATTTCTGTCGTGTTAGATTAGTATACTCTTCTAGATTTTGGTCAGTAGCAATACATCTAAGTGAACATTATCCAAGACTAAAATCACAAACAATACATCCACATAGTCTGCAAAAATGGGACGAAAAATATATAACTGAACATTTGTGTAGAAAAGCTGATCTAAACACTAAAGGACTGATTATTCCTAAACCTCATTCTATACTTTATATATATATATATATATATATATATATATATATATATATATATGTATATATGTATGTGCGTGCGTGTGTACATGCTGTGTATGTGTATGCGTGAAGTGAGTGGGTGCGTGTCGCACACATACTCGTAATTCATTGGAATATGTCTAGTGACTAAGAATGGAGATGAAAATGTAAGTAAATATAAGGTTGAAAAACTTCATTTCAAACGATATCAATATAATCAATTTAGAATACTTAGTTTTTGTTGTCTTTCTGGTAATTGGAAAATGGTAATAAAACATAATACTTAGATTCATACAGTGTTTATAAATAAGTTAGTATTGGGCTTATCATATATCTATATATAAATACACACACTACACACTGATGTATGTGCATCTCTGTGTTTGTGTGTGTATTTGTGTTCATCCATGGACTCTGACTTTGCGCTCGCAGATGATGGCCTTGTCGTGGTGGCAGGCGATGTCGTGCCACTTGATGCCGTCGTCGTAGACGTTGTTGAGAACCCCAGGCAGTTCTCATTCCCCTCTCGGTTGTCTGGTTGTGGTCGATGATTCCTGATCACATTGGTAAGAGTTAGAAGAGTTTTCGGCAAAAATGTAACCTGTGGGTTTGTTTGAGTAAAAGGAAAAACCAGGAGGGACTTACCCGCCGGTGTGAGACCAGTTGAGACCCACGAATTCTTCACCTGAAGCCCAGGCGAAGCCGTGGTTCTTGAGCTGACCTGAGGTCCAAATCCATGGTAGATGATCTAAAAAGATAAAAATGCACGTATTTAGCAAAGTTGCATACTCATAGCTTCGTGGATTCGAGTCTCGACCTTGAAGGTTTGGTTGAATCCGCAACACAAGAGAGAGAATGAGCTTGAAATATTACCTTCTGTAATTGCCTCTCTGACGAGACTGTCCTCTTGGCGAGTCTCGATGCTGATACCCTGCCAGCCGGAGCCAAGGTTGCCGCAGTACTGGTTGGCGCCATCCCACGTGTAGGTCTTGCTGCCGTCATGGCGCCACGAGAAGTGGTACTCGCTGTCGCCCAGCCTTTGGTCCACCTGAAGTCGGCCGAACCGCCATTGTTGTGGGTGGGAAAAGAATGGTAGGGGTTAGGGGAGATTTCCTTAATGGACATCGACAGCAGGAATGATTTAACTCAAATGAGAAGAAAGATTGCTTCAAAAGGTGAGAAGAAGCACCTCGCCATTACATGCATATGAATAAATATACATACATATATATATGTATATTTACATGCATATAAATAAATATACATACATGTATATGTATATATGTATCAATATAT